>NW_004086166.1:0-107760 GCF_000220395.1 Ichthyophthirius multifiliis | reverse complement strand
ATATATATATATATATATATATATATATATATATATATGTATATAATTTAAATAAAAATTTAAAAAATTTAAAAATGCCCATAGATATTTTATCATGTATAGCTAAAGTATTGTTAATAATTTTTTATTTTATTTTAATATTTAATTCATTCTATTATTTGAATAAAAATAAATGTTTTTTAGTTCTAACGGTTTTATGCTTTTTACAAATTCAGCAATTAATTGTATTAATAAAAAAATTCAAATTAATATTCAATTTTTTAAATATTATAGATTTAATTAATATATGATTTATAAAATGGTGGATATATGTCTTTATAATTATATACTTATTAAGTTTTTATGGAATTAACAACTCTTTATATTTTTCTTTTATTTTCAATATTAAGTCTAAAATCAATATATTGTGCACTTCATAAAGTAAATAGATATTTAGTAATGAGTAATTTACTATGGATATGGTCTTTATTATATTTTAGTAATTTAACTTATATATTTTTATTAAAAAAATAAATAAAATAAAAGCTATGCTTGTTATTATGTAGAAAATATTTAATAATTTATTTTCTTAAGGCGAATTTTACTTAATTTTTAAAGAAAACTCATTTATTTATACAACATATAAAATAAATAAAGTTTAATGGGTTATAGAATATATATTCTATTAACTTAATTTAGTTTTTGGATTTTTAATTTATGTAAAAAAAAAAATGAATTTCATTTTATTTATTGTAAGAAAATTAAAAAAAATAGTAAGAATGTGGAGGAAATTAAAAATTGTTTTTATTTTCTTGTATTTTATTAGTTGTGTTAATGAATATTAAACAATTTGATTTATATATTAGTACTTATTCTTTATTTAATTCTGCTTAAGCATTAATTATTTATTCATAATGGTAATTTAATTTAAATTTATAACTCAGACAATATTCAATTATAAAATTATTTAAAATATTATGAGGAATATAAAATACATTTGTAAATAGAAAAAAAAATAGATGTAAAATATATTATTATATTAATATATATAATTTTGTTAATAAATAAAATATTTATAAAAATTGTTTTTATAGAAAATATAAATATATATAAAAAAAAAATCATTAAATTTTTTTAATTTCTGGTAAAATTTATTAAATTTTTTTAATAGTATTTTTCGATAAACTTTTATTCTAAAGCATATTTTAAATACCTTCCTTTAGTTTACAAAGTAAATGACTAACAGAAGATGTACTTGCCATATCTTCAGGTAATTTTTAATATTTATAATTAAGTTTAGCACTATCATAGTATTTTTTTTCATTTGCCAAATCCACAATATTTAAAACTACAATTTCTTCAAATGTACTTTCTTTACAAATAAAAAAATTATTAATATTTTCATTTAAAAATTCTATAAATTCGGCTTCATTTAAATATTCGGGCCCTGTAATATCCTCATTTATGCCTAAAATAATATTAAAAAGCACATCGAAAATACTTTTATATAAATTGGTGTGCTTTTTGAACGCTCCTAACCCCACATATTAAATAACAAACCCAAATAATAAGTTTTATTCAAAATTTTAAGAATAATTAGCCAAAAGACTAACACTTTCCTATTAAATTTTCCTTTCCTAATCTTAAAAAGCATAATAGAAATTAATAATTGCTAAATTAATTTAATTATCAATAATATCTATTTCTGAGAAATTGATATATTTTTTACATAATAAAATGATCATTAGATTCACATTTATATTTTCTGCACATTAAATAATAAAAAAATCTTACAAATTTTTACTTTCGAATAAATTACAGGCAAATTTTAATTTTAAAATTTCACAAATAGTGATTTTTTCAGATATTTATTGGATTTTTTCCCTTATATATTTTTCTAAAATATATGAAACACTCTAAATGTCATTTTGTATTTAACTTTTTAATAAAATACTATCTAAAAAAATTTAAGTAAGAATTAAAAATTTTTTTAAGTTTTTTAATATTTCTAGTTATTCTTGGGAAAAAGATAATGAAATTTCTTAATTATTTTAAGAAGAAAAAGAAAGTAAAATTAAATTAAAAAATTTGGTTTTCTTTTCTTATTCTTTATTAGAGAATATGGAATCTAAAATCATTAAAAAATAAATTTCTTCGAAATTTTCGAAATTTATAAGTGCTTTTTATATTAAAATTTAGAGCTTTTTTTAAATTTAACATTCTTATATTTATTCTTGTAGTTTATTCTATACTTTTTCTTATAATATATCTACAAAATTTATTTTTAAATTATCTTCTTCATTTAAATTATTTTCTTCTTCTTTTATAAAATTTTATATTTTCTATTTAAAAAAAATTACGCATATATTCTTTATTTCATAGCAATCTAAAATTATTTAAGTTTTATTATTTAGTACTTCTTCTAAATATTTATATACGTCTTCCATATCAGCTTTTTCCTATATATTACCACTCATTTTTAAATAAAGGATTTCATTAAGATATTTATTTTATCTTTCACTCAAAAAATAATTTCCATGAGTTAAAAGATAAGATTCTTATTATTTCAATAGAATGAGAATTTTACAATCAACTTCTTCTATTTTTTTAGATTCTTTTTTATTTATTTTATACTAAATATACTCTAAAGATTTCATTTTTTCGATTGAAATTTCAGCAACATCCTCATATTTACAAGCAAAATAATAATAAATTAAATTTTCATAATAAGGTAAGAAATGAGCAAATAATTTTCCTAAAATGAATACATTTTCTTTTTTTAAAAATTCAGAAAAGATTTATTTATTTAGAAAATTTTCTTTTTTTTTCCAAAAAAATTAATTTTTTAAAAATATTTTAAATTATTATTTATTTTCATTATTTTTCAAAATATGTTCTACTTTTACGATTTTTTAAATGATTTCTTTTAAAAATTCATTTTAAAAGTTATTTTCATAAATATAATATTATTTTAAAATTTAAATTGATTTCCTTTCAAAAAACTTATCGAAAATCTAAATTTATAATTTCTTAACTACATTCTCGCTAAATTTAACAAAAACCTCCAAATTAATTTTAGTGTAAATTTTCCTAAAATAATCTACCCAATTAAACACTTATTAAACCTATTTTCCAAAAACACACATTTTCTTGAATAATTCTTATACTTTTACCCAATTATCCCTCTTCAATTCAACAATTAAAGCATTTGTTAAAACTTCTTTGGCATTAAATTCCTCCATTTTAAAGATTTCCGGTTCCTATTCAAAAATATCAATATTCCCACTTTCCTAAATCATCTTATTAATGATTTAATTCCTATAAATTTTATCAAAAAAAAACTCAATCATTAGTTCTCTACTAGGAATAAATTCACTAAATTACTAATAATAATTAAAAAGAATAAAATACTCTAAAAAAATCCCAAAAAGATTATTTTCAGAATCTCCTTTATAATTCTTCCCGAATTCCTTAAATTCTAAAATCCCTATATTTTCCTAAAAAACATTCTTTCCTTTCTGTTTTAATTCCCTAAAAATACAAACTTTAAGAAATCCATCCAAAACCTTCTTTATATCAAACAATACATGTGCACATTTAATTAACTTACATACTATTTCGCCTATATCATATAAAGAAAATTATTTATTAATTCCTAAAAAATAAAATGCCTCTTAGTTATTTTTCCTAAAAAGCATTTATATAAATAAAGAAACACTCTTTTTATTTTCTGGAAATAAACTTTATATTTCCTTATTTAAATTTTAAATGCTATTTTAAATAATATTTAATTATGATTATTATTATTTTTCCTCCAAAAAGTCTAACATATATAATTTTTTGACCTTTAAATTATTTTCTTATAAATCTTCATCATCCTCTTCTTATATTTCATCTAGTTTATTATTTACCAATTATCCATTACCCTTTTTATATATAAAATTCGAGTTTACCACTTTTAGGATATTTTAAATCAAAACAGCATCTTAACATTCTACTAATGCCATATTGGCAAATTGGATTTTCTATATTTTCCTTAAATTAAATTTATTAATTAAATGAAAAGCTAAATCTGACACAAACTAAGATTTAATTCCTTACAAAAACTTCAATAAATTTTATACTTTTTCCACACTTTTATATTTCTTTCCAATATCCTTTAAAAAAAGTTAAAATTATTCATCATTCTGTACTTATTTTTCATTATCAAAAATACCTCCATTTGCGAATTTAGACAAATATTTATATAAATCAACAAAATTTATCTATTCTAAAATATTAGGCTGATTTTGGAATAATTCGAATACTTCATTTAATATCGCGTATTTGGATTTCTATCTTAAAATTTATAAATTTACATTTATTTGCAAAGGCTCTTAATTCATAAAATTCGCTGCTTTAAAAAAGGCTTTTTCTTGAGATTTTAAAAGGTTTTTGTAACCTTTAGTTAATTTAAAATTTTCTAAAATGTATTCTTTTATATATTTTAATTAGTTGAATTTTTTTAGAGTTTCAGAAATGTTTTAAATGATAATTTAATAGTATTCTTCTTAATTTAAAGAGCTTATTTATTACATTAATTAGCATTAGGAAAAAGCTGAGTTTTATAATAGTTTTTTTAATAAAATACTTTCAATATCTTTTATAGAAAATACTTTTTAGAATATTTTCTTGTGTAAAAATTATAATATTCTGTGCATATTTTAAATATTTTGGACGCCTTAGGGTAATTTTAGAATGTTTTCGTCTTCTTATTTTTCCTCCTCTTCGTCTTAAATATTTAGTTCTTGGCTTAAATCAGACCTATTTTGAAAGTAGTTTTTTATTATTTCCTCAAGTAAGGTTTCGGCTTTAGTTTTATCTTAGTTTTCTAATATATCATTTAAAATTTGTATTTTTTCATTAATATTGAAGTAATTAAATACTTAGGATATTTAAGAAAAAAGTATTAGTTTTTATTTATGGGATTCTTCTATATTATAAGAAGAAAATTTCATTAAAAGTGAAAAATTTTCGGAAGTAAAATTGATAAAAATAAAATTGAAAATAGATTAAATTAAAGATTTTTTTTAAATGTTTTCTTAATTTTGATTTAATTTTTCTTAATTTTCATTTTATTTTTATTCTTTTTTTTTTCCAGAATTTAAGTTTTCATTTTATTAATAATTTTCTTCTTATTTTTTTTCATTGTTTTATAATTTTTTTTCATTAAATTCTAAATAAATCTCATTTTTTCCACATAATCTAAAAATCTAATCAAACACCTCTAGACCTAAATTTTTATTCTAAATAATTTTACACACACACTTAACAAACTTCCACGACGAAAAATACTTCAAAAAAACATCTTTAATTTAAAAAACTACCCCATTCAGCACTTCCCCATTATTATTAATCATAACACTGGCAACTTTTTCCTCCAATTTCGTTTTTTTGAAGTTTTCATATTCCACATCTAACTAATGATTCTCATATTATAAAATATTAAATAAGAAAAGATTTAAAAACTCCTTTTTCATTCCTTTATGTTCCCCAAAGCCTTTATTTTATAAACAATCTTAGCATAACTATACACAGAATTCTACTTCTCCATACAAAGATATTATTTCTGAGAAAAACAAGTAATAAGTTCTTTCGTTTTTCAATGAATTCCTCAACTAAATTAATTCTTCTAAATTTGCAATTTTAGAAATAATAAACTTTTCCTTTTTTTCCTTCTCCTTTAATTTTTTAAAAATATCTGAATAATCATCCATAATTCCCTAATTAAATAAAATTTTCTTGACTACAATTTCTTCACAAAAAAGTACGCCAAAATGGTCTTATAAATTCACTTCCCACATTTCCTCATTTAAATTAATAAAATAACCATTATTATTATTATTATTATTATTATTATTATTATTATTTTAAAAATTATTTATATTATGTGGAAAAAGGAACTCCAATTATAAAAATAGACTACTTAAATTTTTTTAAACTTAGATATTTCTAATTTCGTAAAAAAAAGTAAAATAATTTTCCAATATTTCAGGTAAAAACATCTATATAAACCTTTAAAGGGCGTAATCATCTTTTTTTGTAAAACGCAATCAAAAAGTTCAAAAATATTCATTTTTTTCCAAATCCTATTAAAATTCGTAATACTGATTTCTATAATTTTATCTTCTCCATATAAAACCATAACTTTTTTCTAAACAAAATGCAATTAGGAAATTTTCCTTATTCTATTTTCCAAATTCTCGAATTTCTAATGATATTCTGCACTTGAATATGTACAAGTAAATTAATTTGAAGCCAAAACGGACATTGCGTGAGTAATTAAAATAACTAATTCACATACCTTTAATTAACGATTTTCTATTAACCATCTTATTTCTTTTTTTAAATATTTAAAATCTCTAACCCCTGTAAATATCTAATTATTATGAATTCCAATTAAATAATTTTCTACATCAGTAAAATTCTTTTTACTTTCTTCCCATTTAATCATACTTACAATTTCCTTTTATATATAAATTTAAAATATTATCTAAATATATTATTTTTACATTATCAAATTAATACCAACTAATAGTTTATTTAATATCTTCGTTTTCTTTTATTAAATATCTTAGTTTTTCTTTGGGACTAACTAATGTAAATTTATATACTGAAAATATCATTTTTCCTTTAAGTTCATCTTCATCTTCATCTTCATTTTCTTAAACAATCACATAATATTAAAATCTATCATCTACTTAGATCTATTCAATAAGAACTACCTAATCTCCTTCAAAAGGAACTTAAAGTATTTCCTAAACATCAATACATGATCCATTACTATTATTAACAAACCCATTCAATTACATATTTTAAATAAGACTTTCGTAAGTCCCTGTATCATTAAAAGTACTCAACTCGCCTTTATTATTTTCCTTTATACCCAATATTATATTATTAAGATAATCGAAATGTAGCTTTACATCATTATGAGCCGCTTTTTCTAAATTATAAACACCGTCTTTATAATAAACAATTAATAAAAATGAACTATATTAACATAATATCGCTATTTTTCGTTTTTCTTAGTGTTTTTATTTCAAAAGAATTAAATTAATCAACTTACTATATATTATGAAATTCCTTTAAATCAACTTTATATGAAATTTATTTCATAAAAAACTACTTTGCTCTATTTTTATTACACATAAACATTGTTAATATAACTCTAGCCTTTAAATTCATATATTTTTAAGAAAAATAATAAGAATTTTTTTTCTTTTCATCATCTTCTTCCTACCATCTTAATAAAAGTACCATTTATTCCTAATAAAACATAAAAGTCTTATTTAAATCGAATTAAATTTAATTATCTTCTATATTAATCTAGTGCATAATCTAAATTTCCTCCTAAAAAAATTATACCAGTAGTAATTAATTGCCCCCATTTCTTACTATAAATCCATTTTCCTTCCCTTAATCTACTTAATCTTCTACTCCTCCACAAATTTATAATATTTAAGTATTCATCTCAACTTCATTTAACCTAAAATACCTCTAAGAAACCTCGTTCCATTCAAAAGGAACCAAAGTCCTACCCTAACCAAATAATAATTAATCTTAATTAAAAGCAAAATTATTCTAAATCTCAATGTCTTCCATAAAAGTTATTTCTTAAATTTTTAAAGTCGTTTTCCTGTAATTGTTTGGCAAAAAATATATATCACATTTACAATAGCTATGGATTATTAGTATATATTTGCTTTTTATAAAATCAATTCTTTTTACATAAATTTACACTTGATTAATCTCTTCTTCTTCTTCTTATTCAATTTCTTGTTGATTTAAGTCATTTATTTTTTCATTTATTTATTTTTTTTAACTTTCTTCTGTTACTTCATCATTTTCATATTCTTCTTATTCATTATTATATTCTTTTTTTTATTTCTCTATCTTTTGTACTTATTGGTTATTTTTACGTTTAGGGCATAATAGCTGTTTTATTACAGAATTTTTTTCCTCTTTTATTTAAGGAATTTAAGGTATTACTTCTACATACCCTAGTTCAAATTCTTCTATTATGCATGCTAATTGTTTTTCTTGCATTTTTTTTATTAATTTTAATTTTTTTTTATATATTTTTTTTTTTAAAAAAAATAATAATAATAAGATGATGTATTTTTTAATTTTTTAGTTTATTTATTTTATTTTTTTTTAGAAATTTAAAAAAAAATTAAATAATGCTAATTTTTTTATTTTCTTTTCTGAAAAATAGTAAGATATAATATTTTAAAAAAAAGTATTTTTTTTATAAAAAAAAAAGACCCTTTTAATACAATTTTTTTTTTTATTAAACTCAATATTTCATATCTAAGATTATTATTTTTCTTTTAATAATTAAATCTATAAAAATTTATTTTAAAATAAAAAAAGATAAAAATTTTTATAATAAAATAAAAATAAATATGTGTAAATTATAAAATATTGTTTATTTTAAATATATTTATAAATTTTATTATAAAATAAAAAAAATATATATATATTAATTATTCAATTACTTCAAATTGTAATTCACTTATTTCTTTTTTCAATTTAAAGTTTTCTTCTTTTATCTATTTACAATTATTTTATAATTTAATTGCACTATCATCTACATGAACACCTAATTATTATTTCCAAACTCTAAAACAAATTTAAAAAAAAATTAAATAAATGCTAAAAAAATTAAATGTTTTTTTTGTTTTTTTATTTAATAATATTAATTGTTAAATGTTTTTATATTTATAATAATTTTATTTTATATTCTAAATACATTTCTGCTTCTTCTTCTTTTAATGTTTATTATTAATCATATATTGTTGCTAGACTCCTTACTAATTAATCAATAACACCTGATTTTTCTATATATTTTCTGAATTATTCTTTTTTCACATCAGTAACCTTGTATAGTTGTAATTATTTTTATTTTAATGTCAAAATTATAAACTATAATTAAGTAATTATAATTAAATACTTAAAAATCCATAGTCTTAAAAAATATATTTTTATATATTTTTTTTTTTTTTTTACTTTATGTTTTTTTTTTTTTTTTAATAAAAAATTAGTTATTTATTTTTATATAAATATTAGTTGTTTTTTATATTTTCAATAAAATGTTTCATTTATTTTAATAAAAAAATTAATATTGTAAAGCTTTTATTTTTTTTATTAATAAAAAACTTAAAAAAGAAAACCATTATTTAATAAATCGAATATATTATTTTTTAATTAATTAATTTGTTTTTTTTAATATCATTAAATATTTATTAAATAATTATAATTTATTAATAAACTAATTTAAAATAATAATATTTCTTATTTGTTTATTAAATTATCTATTATAATAAATTAAACTAATTTATAAAATCATTTTAAATATAATTTAATTTATTTTAAAATAATAATTATATAATATAAAAAAATAAAATTTTAACATTAAATATATTCTTTCTATTAAAGAAAATTATAATTTTTTTGTTTATACTCTAAAAACTAGAAAATATCTTTAAAATTTATAGAATTAATTTATATAAAATATTTATTAAATATGATATAAAGATGTAAATTATTAAAAATAAAATAAAAAAAAAATTATAAAATCAAAAAATTAAATTAATATTCATTTTTTATTAAAATACTTCTTTTTTTTAAAAAAAAATATTTTTTTAAATTAATTTTTTTTTTCAAATTAATTTTTGTAATTTTCAGATTACAATATAATTCTTTATTTTTTTTTATAAAAAAAAAAAAAAATCAAACAAACAAAAATACTAAAATGGGAAATTGTAATGGATTTATTTTATAAACAAATGAAAATTAAATTTTATTAAATTAAGCTATTCCATAAGATATAGATTAATTAAAAGATTAATAAATAGAAACTTTATTAAATAAATTAGCCGAAATGGATTCCTTAGCTGATAATTCAAACTCATAAATAAATGATGATTTCTTAGATTTAAACTCATTCAAAAGAATAAAATCATTTAAAGAAATAGAAGTAGAGGATTAAAATGATTAAGAATAAAATAAAAAACTTAAATTTAAAATTAACTAGAATAATTAATTAGAAAACGAAAGTGATTAATAAACAATGTCTTTAGTTTAAAAAAGAAAATAATAAATAAAGAAACTTTCTTAATAATAGATTAATAAATAAAGATTTTAAAAATAATCTTCATTGGAAGAATATGAGGAATAAAAAATGGAATAAAGAAATTAAAATAATTATGAGAAAAAACTAAAAAATTAATTTTTATATTAAGTAAAATCATAATAAAATATAACTACTCCATAAACGATTTTAAACCAAAAATAAAAAAGATAACTCTATATTAATTTTAAATAATATGCTTTACATATAATAAATAACGAATAATATTAAGGTTAAATATATTTAAATAAAAGACATGGAATAGGATAACATATATATTAAGATGGGACTATGTAAATTTAAAAGAATAAAATAAAAAAGTAATGTATTTATTTTTAGATACGAGGGAGATTGGTTTAATGATAAGAAAGAAGGAAAAGGTTTCTAAATATGGCCTGATGATACTATGTATTTTTATATTTTCAAATAAAAAATAAGCAAACTAAAATTAAAAATAGATATGAAGGAGAATGGAAAAATGATAATATAACTGGAAAAGGGAAAATAGAATATATAAATGGCGATTTTTATGAAGGACAATGGCTATTAAATAAATTTCATGGCAAAGGAATATACTAATTTGCTTCTGGTGCTTATTATTAAGGGATTTGGAATTAAGATTAACAACATGGTTATGGAATTGAAGAAAAATTTCATCCTTAATATTAAAAGTAAAAATATATATATGTATATAAATATATATTGTTTATATTCATTTTAATTAGATTTGAAGGAAATTTTTATTTAGGAAATAAGCAAGGAAAAGGTAAATTGACATTAGAAAATGGAAGTTTTTATAAAGGAGATTTTTTAAATAATAACATGCATGGAACTGGTACTTATAAATGGTCACATGGCATAGTCTATTAAGGAAAATGGGAAAATGGAAAAATGAGTGGAATTGGAAAAATGATTTGGAGTAATGGTATTAAATATTAAGGATAATTTTAAGATAATTTAAAATCAGGAAAGGGAAATATGACTTATGAGGATGGGAGTTAATATGTTGGAGAATGGGCGAATGATAAATAGCATGGTAAAGGGACTTTTTATACAGGAAATAAATAGATTAGTGGATTGTGGCATGAAGGAAAACTTGAGAATATTTTTAGTAGTGTATATGTATAAAAATAATAAAATGAAAATGAATGTAAATAATGATAATTTTTTGTTTTATTTGTATACTTTTATAAATATATATTATTAATAATATTGTTTTATTTTTATATTATTTTATTAATTTATTATAATTTTTTTAATTCTAATATTTATATTATTATTTTTTTAAGTTAAAACTTATTTTAATTTAATCTGAAAGGTATCTTATTTAAAAAAAAAAAATTGATAAAAATCACTTTAATAAAATAATTAATATACAAATATTAAAAATTTTAATAAACATAGACTATTCATGAATTCTAATTATATTTTATAATAAACATTTAATTTTTTAAATATATTATTTAACTCAATATTAATTTTTTTTTTTTTTATTTGTATGATTTTATTCTTAAAAAAAATAAAAAAATTTGCTTTTTAATAAAAAAAATGAGAATAAGAAAATAAAAAAATTAAAAAATTAAAAAGTCAATTAAATTAAAAATAAAAATAAAATTATAATTCTAAATTTACAATAAAATGTAATTCAAACAATTTAAGTATAAGATAAAGTTTAGAAAAAAAAAAAAAATAGAATAAAAAAAAATTAATATTAAAAATAATAATTAATTTATATAATAAAACTAAATAAATAATAATTTAAATTAAATTCAATAATAAATAAGAAGTATTATATTACTCTCGGTTCTTAATGAAAAATTAATTCACTATTATATAAATAATTAAAAATTTAAAATTTTTTTAATTTAATAGTAAGAGTATTAAATATTTACGTAGAAAATTTTTAAAATAATAATAAATTAAACAAATAATTTATAAAAATTAATAGGTTTAATTGGAAATATTCATTGTTTAAAAATTTATAAATTACATAAAATATTACAATAGTAAAAATATTAAGCATTTAGAAAAAATGAAAAAAATTATATATTTAATATATAAATTATATATATAATATATTTTATGTTATTTTTATTTTTTAAAAATATACTTCATATAAATATTTTTATTCTAAATTTTATTATTATTTTTTATATTAAAATTATTATTTTTTATTATTAATATATTTTTAATAATTATTTTTATTTTTATCCTATTAATATTTTTTATATTATTTTAATTTTTAGCATAATATTTTTTTGTTTTTTTAATCTAATATTATAATATAAAAGAAATTAATTTATTTTATTTCTAATAATTTTAGCTTTTAAATAAATAATTTCTCCGTCTCATCTAAATAACATTTAATTTATATTTTTTTTAGTTTTTCAGAATTTTTATTTAATATTTCTTTCACTTTTTAATTCATTTATTCATATACAATTAATGTAAAATTAAGAATATATTATTATTATATGTATTTCTTTTTAATTTTTTATTAATTATTTAATTTTTACTTTTATTATATTAATTGTTACTTTTCATTTATCTTAATTTATTTTTGTTTTTTTTTTATTTCTTATTATTAAAAATACTATTTTATTTTATTTTTTCTTTATTTATAATAGTAATATAATATATTATTAAAATATTATATTATTAATTATTTTTTATTTTATATTTATTGTAATTTTTGTTTATAATAAAAATTATCTAAATAAAAGACTAAATAAAATTTATTATCTAATAATTTATAAAATTTATATTATATTACATCTATATTTTTTTAAATTTTTTTTTTCTGTAATTTTTTTTTAAATACAATTTGAAAAAATAAAATAATAAACACTATCTTAAAAGTTTTATATATATATGCATTCACTAAACTTTAATTTAGATTTTATTTATATCAAAATTATATATTTTTATTATTATGTTTTTATTAATTTTAAAATATAAAATCTTATCAAAATTTATTTTAAATACTTGTTAATAAAATATAATTTAAATAAATTTTGATCATTAATAAAATATGAAGTTTATTAGTATTACTTTGTTTTAATTATTAGTATTTTTTTTTAATTTTAAAATAAATTCATAGATTTTCAGAATAATTTTTTTGTTTGAATAAATCATTTAATAATTCTTAAATATAAATTTAAAAATAATATAAATATAAAATGATATAAAATTGTATTAATTAAAAAATATTATTAAAAAAACAATAAAAAAAATAAAAAAATAACTTTATTCTTATATATAAATATTTTATCAATAAAAAATAAAAAAACAAATATATAATTTAAAATTAAAATTTAAAAAAAATAAAAATGAAAATGTTTGAAGAATTTTTAGAAAAATACAAAAATTCCAAAGATTAAATAAAATTCATAATCGAAACCGCCTAAAAAGACTCTTCTATAAAATAAATGGTTTTAAATTATATAATAGAAGGTAAAAAATAAAAATAAAAATAAAAATAAAAACAAATAAAAATAAAAATAAAAATTAAAAAATAGGAGTTAAAAGCAATGAAAATTATATAAATGCTTAAAGAATATATATTTGTGGTTTAAACAATAATTTTTTTAACAAAACTGATCTAAATATAAAATTATTCGAAAAAAATATAATCCCAATATTAGAAAAAACGTATCTAATAAAATAATAACTGAATTAAATTGCTAAATAATATCAAAAACATATTAATTATTCATAAATTAAAACACGTAATATGAAAAGCAGTTCCCTTATATATTAGATATATTAGAATAATATTTTAATCAAAAAAATAACTTAGGATTATAATTATTAAAATATTTATTGACAAATTGGCCTGAATTTTATGAATAATATTAAACTAACATTATTAAATATATAAAAACTGCTTTATATGAAGAAGAACTTTATTAAAATGCACTTTTAGTCTCTTTTTAAATTATTTAATAAAACTAAACTATTACTTTAAAATAATTTAATTATATAATTAAGGATATATTAGATGTTTTTTATGAAAAAGTAAATTTATTAGAATCTGAAATTGAAATTATTGATATTTATGAAGAAGCAATTGTTTAATAGTCAATTATATTCAGAAAACATTAAGTTTTTTTAGAAGAAATTACATGTAAAAAATGTATAGAAAATTAAAATTTAAATGAAAAAAATCAAATTTAAATTATAAAAATTTATTTGTTATTTTTTGATAGAGAAAAACATTTTTTACTAAAAGAAAACTAAGAAATTAAACTCAAAAATTTATTCCAATTAATATTTTCTTTTGGGAAAAAGTAAATAATTTCTTAAGAAATTTTAAAAACTAATTAATCCAAATTAATTAATAATAAAAACCTTAAAAAGTTAAATTTTTGTATTCAATAGTTAAGAGATTTCTCTAAAATATTAGAATATAAACAAGTGAAAAATATATATGATGAAATACTAAATGAAAATCTAACTTAAGAAAATTAACTATTTTATATATTTATTTTATATTCAACTATAGGTATATAATTATATATAAAAAAAAATATAATATTATATAAATATATATTTATATTTATATTTATATTTATATTTATATTATTCTTTTATTTTTTAATATTAGGCGAATACAAACCTTAAATTGAAGAATTAAATTATTTTATAAATATAATAATTAATAAAAAATATTATTAAAATGAAATATTAATGTATTCTATTTGTAATTCAATATCTTTATTATGTGATTTTTTAAATGAAAATTTTACATAATATTTTTATAAAAAAATTTATGAGGAATTTATTTTATATTAATTATATGATAAAAAAACATCGAATTTAACTAAGTCCTAACTATATTTAACCTCTACATTATATTTAGCTAATAAAAATGAAAAAATTCCAAAAGAAATGATAAAAACTCTCTCTATATAAATACTAAATGATTTAAATAATTAAGATTTAGCCTTTCATTCTATTGTTTTAGTTGATTTTTTAGCCGATTAATATAAATTAGAATTATAAGATTTTATCGAAAGTATTTATTTTTCACTTTAAAAAATTCGACTTAGATGAAAATACTGATTTATATGCACTTATATAAGAAACTAAAGCCAATATAATAAAAAACTTTCCTGAAAAAGCCTCTATTTCAAATGATTTAATAAACCTACTTAATGCTAAATCTAACTAAGAAGAAAACAACAAAAATATACACTTAAATCTCAGTGTTTTACATAAATTAGTATTTGCATTAGAAAAATAAGGAAAAATAATTGAAAACATATAAAATATAACTGAAAAAGTTATTTTATTATTGCAAAAGATCTTTGATTTGGGAAAAATAGAAGACGAAAATAATAATATAAACGAAGAAGGAGAACAAATAGATATAATAAGGAAAGTATTTTAAGCTTTATAATTAATATTCTAAAAGTATCCTGATAAAGCCTATAAAAGCGAAAAAGTATTATAAATAACATTAAAAACATTATCTGAATACAACTAATATTTAAACATAAGAGATGCTATATTAGAAATTCTTCCATATATATTAAAATCTATGAAGATATAAAATAATTAAACAAATCTAAACGATGAAATGGGTAAATTACTAAGCATAATAATAACAAATATAAATGAAGAATAAGAAGATACAACATATATATGTGAATAATTAGATGCGTTATACAAATGTCTTTCTGAAATCGGAAAATGCTTTTCAAATGAAGTTGTTAAAGAATTGCTGTTATTCCTATTTTAATTATGTGATACTTAGATGGAAAATAAAAAAGTTGAAATTTTATATTTAGTAGGTCCTTTAATAGAATTAGTTTATTAAACACATATTGAAGAAGTATAAAATAAAAAAAAATATATATATATATAAAAAAAATATATATATATATATAAAAATATATATATTTATATATATTTATATTTATATATACATATAATTTTTTTTTTTTTTTAATAAAGGCTTACAAATGTTTCGATGATTTTTTTTGTGAAAAAATAATGACTTTAAGTGATAACGAAGATTCTGAAATTAAATTAATAGGTTATAATATACTGGTTAATTTAATTAGTGTATTCCAATATGAAAAAATAAAGGATTATTTTGAAGATTTTCTTGCATATTTTCTTGAAGGAATATAAGATGATTTATTCGCTCTTAAATAAACTTCTGTTTATGGTTTAGGTTTATTTGCTTAGATTGTTCCATAAAAAGAATTTAAAGAACATAAAATCGAAGTTTTGGATAATATAATGAAATGTGTTTGCTTTGATGATGAAGATATTATCAATTAAGAAGAAGATAATGAAGAAAAAGAATAAGAAATAGGTCTTTTTATTGATAATGCAGTATCTGCATTAGCCAAAATTACATACTTTTAAGATTTTTTTTAAGAAATAGGACCTTTTTTAGACTCTTTACCTTTATAATATGATGAAGGAGAGGCTTTATATTGCCATAAGCTTTTTTTTTAGATAATTTTAGAAAAAAAAATAGATAACAAAAAATATAAAAAGGAAATATTGGAAGCAGTTGAAAGAGTTTTAAAATGTTAATTTGTAAATGAAGAAATAATATAAAAATTACATTAAATAGAAAATTTATTTAAATGAAAAAAAAAAAATTTCATTATTAATTTAAATGTAGTTTATATAATTAATAATTCAAATTTTATATATTTTCTTTTTTTTAGTTTCTTATTATTCTAATTCAGCTTCTTTTTTAGAATCTTATAATTTCTAAAATAATAAATAAAAATAAAATTATATATATAATTTTTTTACTTATATTAAATCTCGAATTTAAATACAATCTTCAAATTTCATCGATTTCATTTTATGATTAAGTATTTCATTTAATTTCTAATTTACAGAATCAAACAATTACATATTAATCTAATTATCACTAATTTTACTTTTTTGCATATTTAAAACTTCTCTCTATAAATTTTACTTATATATCTATATATGATATTTATCTGTGCATTCTCCTACTATATAACCATCTAAATATGATACAACTTCTGCTCTTATACTAAATTTTAAAACCTTTTATTTTATATTAATAAGTTTATTTATTTTTTAAAAAAATAACATCATGATCATCAGGTCTTATATTTTTTCTATTGTATTGTAATATTTTTAACTAAAACTATGATATGGAGATTCTAATTAGGTAGGATTATTAAATTTTAAATTTTTAAACTTATTATATAATTCTTATCCAAAAATTTCTAATATACCATTATGTTTTTTAATTTATTTTTCTTTATTTCATTAATTCCTTATTATCTGTCAAATATCTTTTGTCTCTTAATTTTTTCTGTATTTTCTTATATTTATATATTTTCTTATTATTATTATTTTTATGATTATTATTATTATTATTATTATTATTATTATTATTATTATTATTATTATACTTATTATGAACTTATATAAACCGGTTTACTCATATCAGATATTTATGTTTGTAATTAGTAATTATTACTTGGACTTTTTTAAGGAGATTTTTAGATTTATTATTATTATGATATTTATTATGTTTGTAATTTTTAAGAACTTATATAAACTGGTTTACTTAAATTACTTATTTAAGTTTCTAATTAATAGTTATTACTTGAAATTCTATTTTCTTATTTTTAACTAGGTTATTCTTATTAATTATTATTTATTGATAACTATTATTTTACTTAATTTGTATTTTTTTCATTTTATTATTATAAATTATTATTATTATTTTAATTATTAGAATTTATGCTTTTTTTATTTTAATTTATATTTTATTATTATGTAATATTTTAGCATTCTTATTATATTTATTCTATCTATTTTATTTCTGTCTTTATCTAAATTATAGGTTAATTATTTTTGGATGTACTATTTTCTTATGGTTATTATTTTTTTCCTTATCCTATGGGAATATTTTTAAATAACAATTCTTATTTTTATTTAAATGTCAAATTATCATAGTCAATTTCTTATTCCTTCTAAAAATTTTAATTGAATTTGTTTTAATTTTTAGCCTCTAACTCTTAAATTGTTGGACCTTTTTTCTTCTCATGTACTTTATTTTATAAAGGCTTATTTACTTCGCCTTAAAATTTAGGGAGAGGAATATTAATAGAAGGAGGAGGTGGTATATTTTTAAAATTTAGAGGAGGAGGTGGTATATTTGATGGAGGAGGAGGTAGATTTATTGATGGAGGTGGAGGTGGGATATTCATATTTAAGACTATTTATATTTTATTTTTAAAATTATTCTTTATAAATATATATAGTTATATATATTAATATATAATAATATAATATCAATATCAAATTAAAGAAATATTAATATAATATAATTTTATTTCATAAAATTAATATTTTTATTTATAATAAATATATTATATTATTAAATAATTTAAGGAACTAAAATAAAAAATTATAGAAAAAAAAAAAAATTTAAATAAATTAATATAAAAAATTAAATAAAAATTATCTATTTTATTAAAAATTAATATATTTTAATAAAATATATATTAAAAATAAAGAATTAATTATATAAAAAAAAAAAATTAAAAATTGTTTAAAATAGTGAAATTTATAAAGATTTAAAATAATTATATGCATTTTTATTAAAACAAAAATATAATTATTTTAGTTATTATAGTAATATATATATTAATAAAATTATAATAATTTATAATTATATATTTATATATTTATATATTTATATATTTATATAATTATATTTTTATACATTTATTTTTTATTATATATTATTTATTTAATTATAAAATTTAAACTTAAATATCAATTATTTCTAATTGTAAAAGTATTAAGGTTTTAATATTTTTTAGCCACTCTATTAATTAATTTTTCAACCTGTTATTTTATATCACCTTTTTCATTTGGAATTATTATATTATTTACTTTTTATGCATATTATTTTTTTAATACATATTCTTTTTATTATCCTTAATCTTCTTTTAATTTGCTCTTTTATTTTTTTTAATGTTTGTTTTTTTAATAATATATATTATTTTATTTTTAATATTCTTAGAATTAAATATTACAACTTTTTTATCTTTTTTATTAAATGATTTTTTCTAAATTCTATTAGAAATTATTTTATCGTTAAAATATCAATAATTCTCTACCTTCTTTAATATTATTTTCTTCTTATTTTTTTTTTATTAACTTTTTTTATAATTACTACTAAAAGAAAATAATTTTTATCTATTTAATTAGAGAGAATTTTACTTCCTTTATTCTATTAATTAATTTTAACTACTTTTTCTTGGTTAATATAATTCTTAATTATTTTTATTATTTTATTTGGGTATAATACCTTTATTTTCCCTTAAAAAAACTTAAATATTTTTATTTTAAACTTAATTAGATAATCTTTATTAAATATTATTTAAACCAGATTTAAGACAAAACTTTTATTAGAATTTTCCGAAATAAAGCATTCTTAAATTAGATTTAAACTATTTCTGATAAAAATCGAAAAAAGGAACACTTTATTATTTTTTATTAGATATATTAGGAATACTTTGTCTGTTTTTAAATAATTAAAAATAAACTCTTTTGTTTGTAGAATTACTAATTTTTAATTGTTAATTTTATTATTATTAATGTTAAAAAAAAAGAGTAGAATCTTAGTCTTTAACATGTAAAAAATCATTATGTTTTTATAATTATTATTAAAAATCAATTTTTTATGGGATTTATAAAGATTTTTATAAAGGAATAAAATTAAATTAATAATTTTACAAAATAATATCATTAATTAATAAGTTTTAAATTTATTCTTAGTTATTTTTTACATATATATTATTATTTTTATTATTATTATTATTTTTATTAATATTATTATTATTATTATTTTTATTTTTATATTTTTATTTTTATTTATTTATTTATTTTTTATTTTTTATAAATTATCTATTTTATTCTTATTAATCTTAATATATACTTCTAAAACTTTAATCATTTATATCTTTTGATATTTCTTAATCCTCTTATATATTTTTATCCTACTATATAATATTTAAATCTATCGAATTATTTTTTGTATCATACTCTTAGTTTTAAATAAATTAATCATTTTTTTAGTTTGCATTTATTTAAACAATACATATTGATTATTTATTGTTATTAAAAAATTTTGAATTAAACTCTTTATTTTTCTAAATAATTTATTCATGTACTTTTTTAATTTAAAGTAAAGAAATAAGACATTTTTTTTTTTCTTTCATTTTTATTTATAAAAAAAAAGTTTTATTTTTCATTATTTATTATATTATTTTTCAAAAATACACTATTTCTAACTTATTATTTTAAATAATCTTATTAACTACAATTTACATTTCTTGCAATATTGAACGCATTCTCATTTTTTTTTTCCAACTCATTACTTTTTATCTAAAATATATTCTTTTCTTTTAATTTTTAAACTTTAATATTAAACTAATCAAAATTACTTTCTTAAAAAAATAAACTCTCATTTTAATTACCCCCATACTATAAAAAATTCATATATTTATTAATTTATTCTTTCACTTTATTTATATTTTAGTTAAACTACTCCTTTCTCTGCATTATTTTTTAAATTAAATCTTCCTAAAATCCTTATAAATAACTCCAAACCTCCCCTTAGACTTCATATACACTTCCTCCGTTTAAAGATTCACAAAAACATGAGAAAGAGGAAATTTAATTATTAAAAAAGTAATCAAAATCATTTAATATCTCCCCTTTGCAAACACTTTTTAATTTCTTCAAATTTTTAAATCCTAAATTTTTATAGATTCCAAATTCTCCTCTTTTAATAATGTAAACAATTTCCACCTCTTAATTTTCTTAAATAATCTAGTTTTTGTAAAAAACCTTCCTTTTTCTACACAAATAATTTAAAATTTTTAACACAGTCTCATTTAAATGCATATTAATAACTATTTTGTACCTTTTAATCTCATTTTATAATATATATTAATTATAAATCTTTTAATTAAGTATTAATAGAAATACATTCTAATTATTTCTGGGAGAATTATTAACTTAATATTCTTCAGTAATTGCATATACATGTTACTTTTAAGTTAAAAGACCAATTTCTCCGAATTTATCATTTTATATAAACTCTTTTACACATTTTAAATAATTTTATTTCAATTCCAATATTGTCGTTTAGGCTAAATTAATTTAATATTTTGGATCTTTTTATACATATAAAGATACTCTTCCTTTAAGAATTATATATAGTTATCTTTTTTAATTATATTAATTATATACTATTTCGTTTGGAAAATAAGTTTTTATTCTTAAATTGGGAATAATACGTTTAAGTTATAATTCGGAAAATTAGTATTTAATAAAAAATGTATGTTATGATAATATAGTAAGAATTTAATTAATTTAATCATTTGTTTTAGGACTTTCTTATAAAAGTAACTGGATTAATGTATCCATTTTCAATTTTTTAATTAATGGGTAGATTTATTGATATATATATATATATATATATATATATATATATATATATATATATAATTTATATATATATAATATATATATGTATTTACATATATAAAAAATATTTATATATATTATTTATATATATATCTTTATTTATATAACTTTATCTATCTTTATTAGGAAAATAAATATTTTTTTTATTATTTTTTTTTTTATTTTTTTTTTTTTTTAATATAATATATAACTATTTTATTTATATTTAATTTTGTATAAGGTTTTTTTTTAATAAATTTTTACATATATATTTAAAAAGTAATTAAATAAGACAATATTTTATTTTCATTTATATCTAATTTTAGTTATTCTAAATAATTTTTTTTTTATATTAAATTTAAAATTTATATTAATGTCTATTATTTTATTAAGCCTATTAAAAAATTTATCATAAATTATTATATATATTTATTAAATATTTTTTTTTTTTCTATATTTTAATAAAAAAAATGATTTTCTTGAATTTAAAATTACTCATAATAAATATTAAGTAATTTATTTTAAAATCTTAAAAATTATTTCTTTTTTATTTTCTTACTTAAAGCGAAGCATAACTAATTTATTTTATTTTATTATATTCCATTCTATAATATTACTAATAAATAATATATTTATTATAAATGAAATTATAATCAGCAAAATATAAATGGCAAAATAACTTAATTTTTTATTATAGATAACATAAATTAGTAAAATATAATAAAGAATTAATATTCAATAATTCATTTTAAATATATTCTAATATTAATTTGTATTATATTTTAATTATAAAATTTTTTATTGCACTTAAAAATATAATTTAAATTTTAATAAAATAATACTGATATTAATTATAAAATTTAAACTAAGAAATTTTTAGAAAAAATAATAATTATATAATGTAAATTTGAATATTCTAGATTTTTAATCATTACACTCACTTCTAAAAGAAAAATAAATAAATAATTATTAGAAAAAAAAGGGAAAAAAAAAAGAAATATAAAATAATATTTTTATCAAAATGATTATTAAAATAATAAAAATAATAACATTTATCAATTTATATATATTAAAAAAATAAAACAAAACAAAATAAACGAAAAAAAATAACAAAATAAAAATTTTTAAAATGTCATTAAATTTTGGTCCAAAAATTACAAATAAACAAAAAACATCAATTGACGAATACCAAGACGATTTTCCTTAAGAAGAATTTAAAACTGAAATTCAACTAGAATTAAATTCATCATCCACAAACACCACCTCAATGACACCAACAAACCCATAAACACCTCCTAACTAATTTTTATTTGCAAAACCTCAAAAACCCCTTTAAAAGCAATACGAATATTATCCAATAATAGAATCTGCCTCAAACATATTAAAACCTTCAAAAATCGAATATACGACAATAATTCCATAAATAGAAGACTATTCATAACTCTTCCAAAAATATACAAAAATCAATGAAAACGAGAGAGACTAAGATGCTCATAAATCAGGCGGTAAAATTTGCAAAGATAAATTTCTAGTAAATACATTAAGAAGTGTTTCAAAGGAAGTAATATAATTAATTGGGAAAAAATTATTTCTGGTAATTTCAATTTGACTACAATTTCATTCCCGATAAGAGCTATGATCCCTAAAAGTGCTTTAGAATGTGTTTTATAAGCAACTTGTTAGTACCCTTTTTATATGAATTTAGCATCCTCTATATAAAATAATCCATTAGAAAGAATGAAGTTAGTTGTCTCAGCTTGTGTATCCTCTTTTTCCTATTGTAATACTTTTTATAAACCCCTCAACCCGATTATAGGGGAAACATTGGAAGGATAATATTGCGATGGTACGGATTTATTTGCTGAATAGATATCACATCACCCGCCTATTTCATAGTTTTATGTAAAAGGGGGTAACGGATTATATGTGGCTTGGGGAAATGCTGATTTCGAGGCTTCTGCGGGTCTGAATTCTTTAAAAGTGATTAATAAGGGGAAAAGATTTGTAAAATTTTTAAATGATGGTCAAATTATTTAATTTTAAACCGGCTACGAGTAATTTTCGGGGACTTTTTTGGTGAAACGAAACATGAAAGTTTAGGGAATTTGACTTTTTAGGATATTTAAAATAATATATTTTGTAAAATTGAAATAGGAAAAATTCGAGGAAGACCTTCAGATTTTTTATAAGGCTAAATTTTTGTAGGAAAAAATTAAGTTTCTAATATTTTTGGAAGCTATTTAGGTTTTTTGAATTTCGATGATATTAATTACTGGCATTTCTAAAAATAAAAACCTTATATGAATAAAATCTTAAAAAGTTAATTATAAAGTGATCATAATTTTAGATAGGATAAATAGTTACTTTTATAAGGAAAAATTTAAGAAGCTTAAAGAATTAAAGAATTTTATGAATAAGTTTAAAGAAAAGATAATGAGTTGAGAAAGTAATATACCAAAAATTATAAAAAATCTAAAAAAGATCATTGAAAAAAAATGTCTATTATTGTTGTTTTATTTTTTTAGAGATTAATGTGAAAAACTGCTATTATTATTATCATATATAAACATAAATTATTTGTTTTATTTAATTTAAATTACTTTTTTTATTTTTGTGTCTATTATTAATTTTATTAATTATTTAATTTAATTTTTTTTATATTATATTTATAAATGTTTACTTAATATTTATATTAATGCCTTTTTTATCATTTCTTTATTTCTATTTTTCCCTTTTTTTTATTTAATATAGACCTTTTTTCTCTTTTTTCCTATATTATGTTTAATTTTATTTATTTTTTTAGGAAATTAAATAAAAAAGTTACTTTTCTAGCTTACAAACTAAATTTGTTATTGAAAATGTTTCTATCATTACTTTCTTTTTTACTTTTCTTTAATTTTTGAATTTTCACGAATTATTAATTTTCAGAAAAACCCTTTTTATAAAAAAAAAAACAAAATAAAAAATTAAATACATATATTTTTATTTTAAAAATTAATGATAATTACTTTTCTTTTAAGTTTTTTTATTTTTTTTCTAATAATTCTTGGCGCAATAGCAAGTTCATTTTTGAATTCGAAAATCTAAAATAAAAAATATTAAAAATAGAAAATAGAAATTTTTTACATCGTTTTCATTTTAGTTAAAATTTATTTTAGCTAAACTATTAAACTTTTTAAGAGGAATTATATCATGATTTCTTTTCTTTTTTTTTTTTATAATTTTATCATCTCCTTTATTATTAATTTCTCCTTATTTTTAAGTCTAAAATTCTTCCTCAGCCCTTTAAATTCTAATTTTTTTTCCCAAAAAATTTTTTCCATTTTTTAAAAGTGCATTTTCCAATCCTTTTTTTTCTTTGAAAAATAAATAAGCCATTCCATCTCCTACAAAGTTATTAGTATTTTTTAAAATTTTTATTTATAAAATAATCCCACAATCTTCAAAAAACTCTCTAAAATCTTCTTCTTTTGCCTCTTCATTAAATTTTTAAATTAGAGCAGTTCTTGAATAATCATTCTTTATTTTTTTAAAAAAAAAATAAAATAAAAAAAAAATATATTTATTTTTATTTTTTACTTACTATTTGTTCTAAAGCTCTATCTACCCTTAAAACATAATTCTAAAAAATAATTCCATCATATTATAATGATGTTTCAGCTTCTTCTTTTTAAGAAAATATTATATATGCACATTTAGTTTTTTATAATTCTTTTTTTCCTAAATCCAAATATTTTCTATTTTTCCTATTTATTTAAATTAGTCTATTATTTCTTATTTTTATGCTGAAATATTTAAATTAGATATATATATTGTTCGTTAATCTTGTTCTCGTTTTTACTTTGCAGTCAAGTTCTCATCCATTAAAGGATTAGTTTACTTAATTATATAAATATTTGTTTTTATTTATAATATTTGTTAATTTATTAGATTTTACTTTCGATTTCATTTTTTTTAAGATTAAATATAAATTTAACTTTAGTTTATATTTGTTTAATAATAATAAATTAATTAAAAAAATTATTAGAAATATATAAATATAATTTTTGTAAAAATAAATAAAAAATTTTATAGATATAAAACATTTATTAATAATAAATTATATAAAAAGTATGTTTAATTTTAAAAATATTTATGAATTAAAAAAAAAATAAAAAAAAAAAAAATTAGAAGATAAAAATATTAATAGCCAAGATATAGATATTTATAATTATTTTTTTTAAAAAAAAATTTTAAATAAAAAAAAAAATAAGATAAAATAATATAAAAATAAAAAAAAAATTATATAAAAAATAATATAAACATATATATATAAATATAAATGAATTAAATATATATATTATATAATATAAATATTAATATATATTTATTTTTTTTAATATATTTTTATATTAATATAAAAAAAATTATTTTCTTTTATTTAATTATTAATATTTATCTTGATTTAATTTGTTTATATTATTAATATATATATTTTTTTTCTATATTTTAAACTATATGGTATATAATTTTTAAATTAAATTTCATATTTTTATTTTTTTATTTTTAATTTAGTTTTCCTTATATATATATATATTAAATTTGTTTAAATTTTAATATCGTTTTGAATATTTTATATATTTTTTTAAAAAATATATGCTTATCAAAAAAATACTTTATAAATTAAAATATAAAATAAAAAAATAATATATATTATGGTATAAATAGAATAAAAAGAAATATATATAACAACATCTGAACTCGAATAAATAGACTTTATACTATCATTAGAAAGTAAAGATTAAATATGTCTAATCAATAAATCAAAAAGCTAAATACAATACGAAGTACATAACATCCAAGATTAAAATATACTCGAAAAAAACACAATAAATTTAATAAATTACGATTTTATATCTAATGTAATTTCTCTCTAAAACGACAAAATCGCATTTTAATGCATTTCCTAAAAAGATGGGGCTATATGTTTAATTTTAGTAAATCTTTTTTCGAAACAAACCAAAAGCAATAATTAATATAACACTTATTTATACACTTAAAATAATAATGGGGATATATTGAATTTAAAAGAGATAATTTAAAGTTGTTTAAAATACGAATTATATATATTAGAATAAAGTTAAAAAGATATAATAATTATAAAAAATATTTTTTATATGAAAAATTAATGTGAAGAATCTTATTATATTTTGCTATATTTACATATATTTAATTTAGATAAGCATACTTAATAATATATATTAAGATAAGATATAGATGAATTAATAAATGAAATTTAAATTGTTTCTGTTTAAAATACAAGTGAGGTTATTATTTATAATATTTATTAGAACGAAATTATTATTTGGGATTATTAATAGAATATATAAAGTCATTATTAATTTTAATTTTTCGGTAATATAAAAATTATGTATTGTTTTAAAAATCCTTATTGTTGTTAAATTTATCATTTTTTTTTTAAAGATATTTAACTAAGCTTTCATAATATACTTACATATAATTTCTTTACTGAAAAAAATATTTCATAAGGAATTAATAATAAAGAAATACTTTTCTTAAAAAAATAGATTAATATAAAATAATAGGAATGTATTCTAATATGTAAAAATTAAAAGGAATTCTACATTTTTATTTGCACTATATATAAAAATGATGAAATGAATATACATTTTAATCTACATAAAATAAATGACTTTGAAAATAATAAAAAAGTTTTATAAAACTTAGAGTATATTTAAAGTGATAATTATTAGTTTTTTAGTGTCTATTGTGTAAAAAAAAGTAATGTTTTTAATCCAAATATTTTTATTTTTAGAAGTAATAATGAAGCTAATTAAAATTAAAAAAAAATTGATACATAATATTTCCATATATTAATTATTTCTGTACTATGAAATATTATGATAAAAAAATTATTTTATGAAATTTAATTTTATTTATTTTTTTACCTTTTTTTTTTAATATATATATATATTTTAAAAAAAAATTATATATATCTAAAAAAAAAATTTAAAATAAAAAAGTTCATTTGCAAAATAAAAATAAATTAACAATAAAAAAATAATACAAATAATCAAAAAAAAAAAAATTAATATAAAAACAAACGATATGAATGAAAATAATCCATCACATCAAGCCGCTGAATACGAGCTTTATAAAAGAATAAAGCTTTTAGGCGAAGGAGCATTTGGAAAAGCATACTTAGTAGAAGATTTACAAACCCATGAATTATTAGTCCAAAAGCAAATGGATACAAAAAATATGAGTCAAGAAGAAAAAAAAGAGACATAAAAAGAGGCAAAAATATTATAAGCATTAAATCATCCTAATATAGTCAAATTTAAAGAAGTATATACAACTAAAAAAGGCAAATTATGTATAATTATGGAATATGCGGATGGTTCTTTTTTAAAACAAATTAAATAAAAAAATATATATAAATAATATATATAGGAGGAGATATAGGTAAAATAATAAAAGAATCAAAAGGAAAATATTTAAATGAAAATTAAATTATAGACTGGTTTACATAAATATGTTTAGCATTAAAGCATGTACATGATAGGTAAAAAACTTTTATTTTTTTAAAAGAATATTTATTTATATATATAAACAAAATAGAAAAATTATACATAGAGATTTAAAAGGATAAAATATTTTCTTAACAAAAAATAATTTAATTAAATTAGGAGATTTTGGTATAGCAAGAGTTTTAACTAAAACAATAGATAAAGCAAAAACAATGGTTGGAACTCCTTATTATTTATCACCAGAAATAATTGAAAGTAAACCTTATTCATTTAAAACTGATATATGGTCTTTAGGGGTTATTTTATATGAATTATGTGCTTTAAGGCCACCTTTTAATGCAGAATCATTACATTTTTTAGCTTTAAAAATAGTTAAAGGGTAATATCCACCTATACCTTTATCATTTTCAAAAGAAACAAAAAATTTAATTTCTTAACTTTTATAAGTTGATCCATAAAGAAGACCAACAATTACAGAAATTTTAAAAATACAAACAATAAATGAAAGAGTTAAAAAATTTTTAACAGAAGCTGTCAGATAAATAGAATTTTCTCATACGATTTTACATAATAAAGTATATATTAAAAAAAATATATATAAATTAATTTATATGTAAAGTAAGTAGATTCTAAATTTATACCAGGAGAATTTCGAGTTATAAATAATGAATAACCATGTCCACCTCATATATTGGAATAATTAAAATTATAAAATTAATAAAATAAAAATTAAAATAATCAATAAAAACATAATAATTAACCATCTATATCTTAATAATAATAATAATAATAATAATAATAATAATAATAATAATAATAATAATAATAAAATATAAATCCTGTTACAAATCATATTAATATATATAAATAATAAAAAAATTAAATATAATAGCAAAATAATATAAAAAAACCACAAAATGAAAAATAAGCACTTGATATTCTATAAAAAGAAAAAGAAATTAAAGAAAAACTTAAAAAAGATAAATATATATAAGAAATAGATAAATAAATTTAACAAAGAGAAAAAGAATTAAAAAATCTTTTGTATTTAGATTAAAATAAAGATAAAAACCTTAATTTTAATAATAATAATAAGTAAACTAAACATCATAATAAAATACAAAACCACCTTTTTCAAATAAAAAAGATGATGTTTAAATTGGAGGTGCAGGAGTATTCGGAAATCCAAATTTTAGAGGAAAAGCTATTTAAAAATAATAATAGCCAAATTTTATTTAAAAATAAGAAAAAAAATTGGAGATAATAGAAAAACTTCAAAAGATAATTAAAATGAAAAAATAATACTATAATAAAGAAAAGAAGAATAACAAAAAGCTAAAATATAAAAATTAGAAGAAATCAAAATGTCAAGAATAAAAGTATAATAAGAAAAAAAAGAAAAAGAAGAAAAATAAAAATAAAAAGAACTTGAAAAATAACAATAATGGGATGAAAAATAAAAATAGATTATAGAACAAAGATAAAAAATTATAAGTGATAGAGAAAGAAAAGTATTATATAAATATATATATATATATATATATATATATATATATATATATATTTATATATATTTATAAATTTAAGAAATGGTAAATTAAATAATTTCATTCAGTAAATGATATAAAAGATGAAAATATTTAATCCGATTAATAAGAAAAAAACTAAGAAAATCAAAATTAAAATAATTAATAAGCATAAAGTCAAGATAATTAAAAGAAAGAAAAAAAGAAATGGTTGCTTCCAAATAATTAAAAAAATAATAATAATAATGAATGGGTAGTAGAAATATATGAAGGAAAAAAAAAGTCTTCAGTATAAAAAATAGATGATTAGAATTAAGAATACAAGGGCTAATAAAATACAAACAATTTAAATCCTGACAAAAATATAGAAAATAATAGTAAAATCTTACTTTAGGAAAACATTTCTGATAATGATTAATAATAAATAAATAAAAAAAAATTATTAACTATTAGTGAACATATAGAATAAGATGAATCTAAATTAGAATTTCCAGGAGAAGAATTATTAGATAATAATAATAAAGATATAATTAATTAAAAAAATGAATATGACAATACATCTTCTTTTATATTAGATTGTAAAGTAAATAATTATGACGATTTCATTAAAGATTTGTAACATTTAGTAATAAAAATAAAATAAAGATATATAAATATTAAAATATAAATATTAATTTAGGTTTCAGGTGCATAGGATGCTGCAGATAATTTATAATTAAATTAAAAATTTACAAATAATAATAACGTCTTTCGTTTTTCGGATATAGAGATAATTTAAAAAAATAAAACTAATTTATAGAATAACTTAAATGATAAATAAGCCACCACGGCATGTGAGTCTTAAGAAGATTTACAAGAAAGAGACGATGATACAAATGAATTAGAAAATAATTAAAATGATAATAATATAAATTAATAAAATATTTATAATAAATAGATTGACCAAGATGAAGAATAATCTATAAATGTTTTAGTTTCTGGTTATAGTGCTTTAGAAGTATTTTTTTTTAAAATAAAAAAATAATAAAAAATAAAAAGGAACTTATTCTTAAAATTGAATAATCTTTGGGAGAAGAAAAATTTAAAAAAGCATATAACAAAATGAAACTTGAAGTATTTTGTTTATATTTTTTGTTTAAAAAAAAATAAAAATAAAAAATATTAAAATAGTTAAATAAATATAATGAATTAGATGAATTAGAAAAAAAATATGGATAAAATAAATATAGAGATGTTTTAGATTTTTTTACGGAAGACGAAATAGATAAATATTTAAGATTAATAATAACATTAATTATTATGGAAGAAAACTTAGCTAAAAATGTCAATTGAAATAATTTTTTTTCAAAATAAATAAATAAATAAATAAAATAATAATAAATATAATTAATAAGTATTATTGAAAATAAATAAAAAAACTCTAATTATTCTTTTTTTTTTAATATATATATTAAAATATAATTTTTAATTTATAACTAAAAATAAAAAACTATTTCTTTTTTTAATAAATGTATAAAAAAATTTTAATATATACATTAAACCTAAATATTAAAATAGATATAAAAAAAATATTCAATAATTATATTTTTAAAATCAATAACATAAATAAAAGATAAAATTGTTTTAATTTTTTAATTCATTTTGTTTATCTTTTAACTATATTTCTTTTAATAATCAGTAATATATTTTTTCTATAATATAAAAATAAATTAATATAATAAATCAAAAATAATTTAAAAAATAAAATAAAAACTCACTAGCAAAAATAATATTGGAAGGAAAGATAATTATTATAAAACTATGATTTTTAATAAAATAAATAATACTTAAACCGAACAAAAACTAAATAAAATAATAAAATATAAAGAAATACCTAGAAACTAAGATTTAAATATGATTTTATCTAAAATATAAAAACAAAAAATTAATTATTAAATGTAAAAAAACAAAAAATACACTAAGATTTACATTTTTCGATAAATTAAAATAAAAATAAAATCCAGAAATAAACACTTTCTAATAAAATATTAATTTTTAAGATAAAACACGAAAAATAAACTTTATAAACTCTCAAGCATCCAAATCAATTATTGATAAATAAAATAAAGAAGAAGAGCCTTAGATCTGTTTTGTAAAAACACAATAAATTAGTAACCGAAATTTTGTTTCTCGCTAAATTTCAAGAAAAATAAGTATTACTTAAACAGAAAAAAATCGAGAAAAAGAATAAAGTTAAATATAAATATAAGAAACAGCAAACAATTATAAAACAAATAGGTTAGAAAAATTAGAAAAAAGAAAAAACTAAACAAATATTTACTAAAAAAATCTTCTTTAGATGTATCTGAAGAAAAAAATTAATTTTAATAAAAAAAAGAAGAAATTTAAAATTTAATAAAAGAACCTATTTTTTTAATTGAAAAATAACAAAATTTATTGCGTTAAATACTTAATTAAAAAAAAGTACAATAAACAAACATTAATTTAGCTAATAATGAATAAATAGAAGATAAAATCCAAAAATAACATTAAATTTTAAGTAATATAAATGAATTAATAAAAAAATAAGATAATTAGTAAAAATTAATACTAAAAAAAAAAAATAGTGATTTTATTTTAAATTAAATAATTTTTTAAAATGAAAATTTTAAAAATTAAAAAAATTTGTGATAATTTTTAAGTTGAAATAAATAAATAAAATATTAATAATTAAAACAAACAAATAACTAATTAAAAATAAGAAAATTATTCTGGGAAATCATATATTAAATTAGATTTGTTTAATCAAAATAAAGAATTTATAAATAACAATAAAAAATTAAATACTAATAATGATTAAATATCTTAAATTACGTCTTTTAATGATAGTCTCTTTTGTCCTTGGTAAAATTTTGAGAAAATAAATAATTTAACTACATATTCATAAGATATAATAAATTATTTATAATTTGAATGATTTTTATATTTAATATATTTATATAAAATTTACTAATAATTATATTTTTTTTATGTGTTAATAATAAATAATAATGTTTTACTTTTATTATATTAAATATAATATTTATTTATATACAATACTAAAAATTCATTTATATTTAAAATATTATTTATGTATAATAATATTTATTTAAATATATATTTTAATATATTAATCAAATATATCTCTTTTTTTTTCCTTAAATTTGTTTATTTTAATACAAATTTTTTAAAAAACATAATTGATTTATGTTTATACTATTTACTCTATTTTAATTTTGTTATATGTATTTTTGCATTTTATTTTAATAAGAGCATTATTTATAAACAAATAACTTTAACAAATTTAAGTATAACTCTTAATTAAGCATTTACAAAATAATTTCTTGATTCGATTTGGCGCTATTATTTTTTTCAATTTAATATTAAAGATGAATTTATTAAATATTTTTAATTAAAAATATTTTAAACATATATAAATTATTAATCAACAAAATTAAATTTTTCATAAAAATATACTTGTAAATCATTTTAATTATTCACATTTTATTTATATAAATTATATACCAATAATAAATTACTCAATTGTCAAATTTTTATATTTTTGTATTTTTTAATAAACTTTTTTAATTATAAACTACTCTTCCTTTATAAATTTATCAAAAAAAAAAAAATTTTAAATTTGCCAGTAAAAAAATCAACTCACTACAAATTTAAAATTTTTCCCTTCAAGTATCTAATCAATACATGTCAAATATTCTCTTTTAATTCTTTAAAATTAATTCAAATATTATAAGTAGCATATGTCTATTATTTATTATAATTTTTATTATTTAATTTTAATAGCTATTTATACGAATATTATAATAAAAATAATTAATTGTCTTTTATTAGGTTTTATTTATTATTAAAGATTTTATTTTAATGTTTTTTTTTTTTATAAAACCTTTCGAATAACCGATTTAATAAATTTCAAAATTTTTGGTAAACATATTTTTCTTATTATATAATTCTAATTATTAACATTTTTAGTCGATAGATAACTTATTATATTTAATATTTGTTTTGAATTGAAAATTTTAATATTTAATGTAATTAAATATTATAAAAACTAATTATTGAAGATATAAATATAATTAAATATGATAACTATTATAATAAAAAAAAATGCTTATTATATTAATGTTTATTATAATTATATAAATTAATTCATAAATTATTTATAATAAATTAATATTTATATAAAAATATTTTTATATCAATAAAACTATGATATAACTTATTTTTTTCAATAATATATTTTAATAATTAAAACATTTTATTATAATTTATTTAATTATTCAAAATTATATTAAACTAATTAAATATTTTCTTTACTAAAAAACTAAATACATATTTTTATTATCTAATTCAGAATCAGTTATACTAGTATATTTTTACTTTTGGCTATTTTTTTTAATTATATAAAGATATTTGTTATAAATAAAAACGCATTTGCTTTATTTATTTATATAAATAGTATTTTAAATAATTTAAAAATTCTTTAATTTATTAAATATAATAATTTTAAATTCAAATATTTTATTATAATACCTAAATATATTAATTAATTTTTTATATTAAATATTAAATTATTTTTAGTTTTTATTATTATCTGAATAATTTTTTATATATTCATTTTTACATATTATAATTAATTATATATTTTTAAATTGCTTATTTGATTAAAAAGTAATATCTAAAAATTTGAGTATTATTTACTGGAATAATTTTTTATATTTTTATTATATTTCTAATTTTTTTTTTTAAATTAATGAAAATAATATAAAAAATAAATTTATAATTTTGTTTTTATATAATAACAATAAATATAAAAAATATACTAAAACTAAAAATAAAAATTAATTAGTAAAGATCATATGATTAGATATATTAAATATTAAATTAAATATGATAAAATATAAATTATTTGCAATTTAAAAAAAAATATAAAATTATTATTATTTTTCATTTTAAATGTTAAAATAAATAAAAAATAAATTAATTTTTTTTTAATATTAAATTGATTTATAAATTAATGAAAATAAGATTATTAGATATAAATTATTATTGCAAAATTTTTTTTAGATTAAATTATATTTTTATATTTAATATAAAATCATTATTTGAAATTCTTAAGTATACTTTTTTTAAAAAATAAAAAATCTAAAAAAATTGTTTTACATTTCAAAATGAATAAAAAGCTTATTTATATCATAAATACCAGTTAATTTTTACAAATTTTAAACAAACTTTTTATATAATTAAAGACTATTAATTTTTTCCATTATCTATTTAAAAGCATTATCATTTTTTAAATGTGGATCTAATTCTAATATTTTCTTAATATTCTAAAATTATATTAATAGTAAAATAAATAATTATAAAAAAAATACCTTTATAAAAATATAGTTTTCTTCATATATAGCTCTAAATTAAAATAATTTTTAAATAGGATTATTATTAGAATTTAATTCAAAAATTTAAGTACATTATTCGTAAAACTAAATAAATTATATTAAATATATACATATACATATACATATACATATACATATAATAATAATAATAATAATATGATAATAATAATAATAATAATATATGTAATTTCTTAAAATTTTATATATTTACATTTTAATAATCTTTAAACTATTTATTTTAGTTTTAATACTAATTATTATTTAAATAATTATTTGTTGAAAAACCTTCAAACTAATTATTAATTTCTTTATTATTATTTGTATTTTAAATATTTTTAATAATGTCATTTTAATTATCTTTATTAATTCTTTCTTCTTTCCATACATTCAAAATTTAAAGTATAGTTTACATAACCTAAGGAGATTTATTGTAATTTCCTAATGGCATAACAATATTGCAAACTTATTAAATAAATTATTCTAATTTTGGAATCTTTAAATTATTAGAATATAAAATAAAATAAAATTATTGTAAAACAATATTTTTTTTTTTATAAAAAAATACTGTTTAAATGCATTTTTCATATTTTTATGCTACAGAAATTAGTTTTTCATGGCTTTCAACACACATAATTAAACAAAGCTTTTATTTATTTTGAAAAAAAAAAAAATAAATATATATATATATATATTTATATATTTATATATTTATATATTTATATAATTATATGTTTATATAATTAATTATTTTTATTAATTATATATTTTTATATATACTTTTTTAATAATATTTTTATCTAAAGAATATGAAGAAGTTATTGAATTATCAGCATTTGATTTTTTATTAGACGAACTATTTAAGAAGAATTTCTATTCAGCTGTATTTGGTGAAGACATGAAATTTTTTTTTTTATTTGAATTAGATAATGGTGTTGCAAATTCATTTGAAATATCCATATATTAGATTTTTTTTTTTAAATGAAGTCCACTATTATTGCTTAAATTACTTATAAAATTCATATTATTTATAGCCTATTATTGGAAAAATTAAACTTTTAATTCTATGTCTGATTTATCATTTTCTAGTTATTATACTCTTTATATATATACTTAGTTTTTTTCCCTCAATAGGTTATTTTCTTTTACTAGAGTTTCGTTTTCTTTTTGTAAAAATTACATTTTTTAAATATATTGTGAATTCTCTTGCTATAATTGTGTAAAAAAAGTGCTATTTTTATTAGTTGTTTATTACTATTTAGGTATTTTTGTGCTATATTTAGAAGACTATTATTTTAGACTATTATTAGGTGTATTGACATCAAATGAAAATTAGGAATTCTGTTATAGTTCTAACATTTCTTCATATAAATGCTTGTTTGTTTCTTTTTATTTATCCAAATCATCTTGAATTCTGGTAACTATTTTATATATTTCTGGAGGTAATGGCTATATTTATGAATTAATAATTATTTCAGGCTTAGATTGTATTTTGAATTTTCTTTCTTTTGATATGTTATTGGGTTAATTAATTTCCTCAGATTTAATATCTGTTTAACTTTTAGATTATATAGGATTATTTTCTAATGAATTGCTACTTTTCAAAGTATTTTAAATAAGTTTTGGTTCTTGTGTATTTATATTTTCTTAAATTTATTTTAGTGGGGAAGGAATTGAGCTCATTTCTTATAATATCTTTAATTGAACTTTTTTATATTTTTTTTGTATATATTTAATATATTCGTATATTTTTATTATTATTTACTATATTATTTTATTTATTTATTTTTTTATTTTTTTTTTATTTTTTTTAGAAATTTGTAATTTTTTTATTCTTATATTTAATAATCAAAAAAAACATTATTAATATATTTTTTTTATTTGCTCATATATGTATATAGATAATTTATTTAAAAAATAGCTTTTTTACATTTTTTTTATTTTATTTAAAAAAAAACAAAAAAATTGTTATAATTTTAAATTATATTTATTGAGAAAAATAAAATGAAAATTTAAATATTAAATTTTTATTTATTAACAATTCAAATATATTAATCATTTAAGATTTTGTTATAATATATACGTTTGAATTATATGGAAAATTAATAATATTTATTTATTAAAATAATTTAAAATAATACATATTTTAATAAAATAAAAATGATTACATATTTTATTAATATTTATTTAAAATAATAATTTCTTAAAATTTATTTTCATAAAAATCTATTAGTTTGATTTAATTTATATGAATTTAGAGAAAATATTGATAACAATAAATTAAATTAAATAATAAATGTTAACTATACAAAATATTTTTACATTTTAGTACAAAATAAATTGATATTTAATTCTATAGTAATATTTAAAAGAAAAAATATTATAAAATTGTTTTTTATTTATTTTTTATTTATATTTTATTAATAAAAAAAAAAAAAAATTTATTTAAATTTATATTTTTAAAAAAAAAAGAATAAAAAAAAAATATATACTAACTTTATACATTTAAAAATAAAATATATTTTTATCAAATAAAATATAAAATAAATTATATTTTTAAAATTAATATATTGATAATTTGAATATAAAAAAAATGGACTGTGAAAATTTTAATATGAAAAAAAAAAAGCAATATAAATAAAAAAAATATAATAATTATAAAGAAAAAACAATATATTTAACGAAAGATAATATTAATGCAATTGTGGGAAATCTTATTTAAGTTACCCTGCATTATATACGCATTTGAAATAAAAACATAATGGCTTTCTTCCTAAAGAGTATTAAAATAAAAGATATAAATTATTGAAAAATATAAGAATTAAATAAACAATTTTTTTTTAAAAAAAAAGTTAAGTTAAAAACAAATAACTTGATAAAGAAAAATATGAACGAAATCATTAAAATAAAAAATTATTAAACTAGATTTTTTTTTTTTTTAGAAAATTAAAAATGTAAAATTGAATGAAAATTAAGTAATTAACATAATTTTTTTTTATTTTATTATTAATAATAAATCTAACAGTAAAAAAATAAAATAGTATATATATTAAATATTTTATTTTATATCAATAATTTTCTTTTCTTTTTTTATATTCTTCTTTTATTATAATTATTTTAAAATTTATTTATTTAAAAAAAAAAAAAATTCTTAAGTCTTTCCAAGATTAAGAAATTCTTAATATTTAGAGATTTTTTCCTAATTAATATTTTAAATTTTAGTAAGATTTTAAAGTAATACATGATAATATTTTAAAAATAATAAATATATTATTAAAAAGCAGATATTTTTAATAAAAATAAAAATTAAAAAATAATCTAAATATTCTATAATACATAAATGATTAAAATATTACTGGAATCGATGATTAAAAAAACGATTTGTAAATAACAAATATAAACAATATAATAAGTATTTTTATAATTTAAATTTCTTTGTTAATTGATCCTTAAATTTTACAAGAAATAATTATTTTCTTAATCTTATTTCAAAAAACCTTAAATTTATATGGATGGGATTATTGTTAAAGTCCAATAAAAAATTAAACGAAAGAATTTTAAAATAAAAAATAAAATTAAAAAATCAATAAGTAAGTAAAATGTAAACAAAAAATAAAAATACAATAGAAAATAGAAAAGTAAGAAAAATAAGAAAAAAATTAAGATTACAATTTGAATAAAGATATTTATAAAAATAATAATTAATAATAAGAAGAAATTTATGAGTAAAATTAATTTTTTTCAAATTCTAATAAAATTATATAAGAATTAAGTTTTAATTCTGAATTTTGTGAAGTTAATAGTGGAATTTATATATTTTAATTATCAAATATCTTTATTACAGAAATTTTTCCTTCATATTATAAATAAAGCCTTTAAAATTAATCGAAATTAAATTTTATTAGTTTAACAGACGAAGGGCTGAAAAATTCTTGCTTTATAATGTATTTTTTTGTAAATTGGATGTTCCAAAATAAATTTTCAGCTGCAAAAATAGATATATGTAATAATTAAGAAACAAAAAATTTAAAAAATGAAGAACAAAATATTGAAAATTATAGAAAAAATTTTAATAATATAAATGAAAATTAAAAAATATATGAAATTAATAGTTTTGCTAATAAATAAAATAATCAAAATTATTATATTAATAGAGATTAAAAAAATTATTAATAAAACTTCCTTTATAATTATGATTATAGCAAGAATTTATATAATTTTAATTTATAAAATAATAGAAATAATAAATGAAATTAATTTTATTGTAAATTTTTAATTTATTATTAAAATAAAAAAAAATATATAAAAAAATATTTAAAAAATTTGATAAATTTATAATTAAAAACATATAAAAATAAATAAAATATTATATATATATATATAAATATATATAAATATATATATATATTTTATTACTTTTATTTTTATTTTTTTTATGAAATTAAATTATTATCATAAATTTTTTTTTTTTATATTTTTCAATATTTTTATTTGAATTAGTTTTATTTAATATTTTAAATTTTTATATATAATATTTAAATCTATTTTTTAAAATTCTTATTAACAAAAAAATGATTGAGTAAAAATATTTAATTAATTTATTATACTTAAATTAATATATAAATTTGAATTTTATAATAATAACATAACAATATAAATATTCAATAATTATTATGTAAAAATTTTCATAATATGATATTTTTTAATTACAATTATTTTTAATCGATAAAAATAATTATTCTTTTTTTTATATAAAAAATATCAAATGTACTAATGTTTATTTTAAACTTATTTTTTTTTATTTTATAATATATATTTTTTAATTTTTGTTTATCATATATATTATTTTAAACTCATTTATAAATTAAATTTCAAATTAATCATAGATTTAATTTTTAAAATTTTAGTTTTAAAGAAATATAAAAAAATAAAAGTAAACAAACCAAAAATACTTAAAGAATTTAAATAAATTTAATTATTTTATAATAAATTACAAAATATTTACTTTTACTAAATAATAATAACTTATAAAAGAAAAAAGAACAAAAAAGAAAATAATAAAGAAAAATAAAAAGAAAAAAAATGTTCATAAAAAATCCTAATACATACTTTGTTATTTTATTTTTAATAACATTAATAATCCATTATACATACTCCCAAAAAGTAAATTCAAACATTTAAATTGAATATATAGCTAATAACTAAAGCCAAATAATATACAAATAAGGAATTTTAGATTCATAATTTGATAAAAGTACATGGCATCATTTTTGTTGTTAAAGCCCTAATTTATACTATCATATACATAATTCAAACCATTAATACTAAACAAATATTCTGATAAAAAATACTGAATTATAAAATGATATTTTCTTAACAAAAATAGAAATAAGTACTAAATATACTACAGAACTAAAACCGTAAATAATATAATAATTTCCACAGAAAATCGCCAAAAATTCATAACTAACCCTTAATTTAAACGAAAACTGTCAAAAACCTTCTAAAAATGAAAATTATTGGACATTTGTTTAAATAATTTTTTTTTTTTAAGATTACGACGAAATAAAAATGAATTATTTTCTTGTCTGTGACGAAAAATACCGTCCAGTAAAATATGATTGGTCTTTGACAATTTTAATTATATTTCTTTCGACTTTAGTATTGATTTTAGCCCAATATTCAAAGCCTTAATTGTTAAAAATAAATAGATTTTCTGAAGGTATTATACTACAATACTATCACGCTTTTTTCTATTCACTTTTTGTTTTTTTAGTCTTAATAGTAAATAATTGGCTTTAATCTTAAGTTTATATAATGATTTTATCCTATATAGGATTCTTTATTTATAGTGTTTTGAGTATTTATTATTTGAACGAAATTTAATATTAAATTAAATCTGATTTTTTAAATAAGAGTATTTTTTCATTTAAAATTTATGACTTTTAAATTATGGATTTAGTAAGTATTGCTTTAATGGCTAGTTTATCACTTCTTGTCTAATTTTATCATAAACCATGGTTTGTAAACGATTTAATTTCAATTCTAATAATCGGTTCTTTAATGAAATTATTTAAATTTAAATAAATGAGAAGTGCTTATTTATTCCTATTTATTTGTATTGCATCAGATTGTACAGCGGGTGCAATATTTCATTACACAAATAGTTAAAGCTATGATACTATAATAATCAATAAATATAATTCGCCGGCTTTATTTTAATTAAAAACTTTAAATACTTCTATTTTATTTAAATAATGTGCCTGGTTAGCTGTTACGGATGTTGCTTTTCCGGGAGTCTTTATAAATTTATGCTATAGATTTGATAAACACAGGAGAGATGTTAATACTAGAGTTTACCTATATTCTGCCTGTATTGGATATGCATTTGGAGCTTTCATGTATATGATTTAAACTACCTTTAATGCACATACTTTTCCTTTTTCAGCCTTTAATTATACCTCTATAGGACTGTTTATCGCATTTATGTCTTATTATAGAAGAGATTTTACAACTTTATGGAATGGAACTTTTTATGAAATGGCAAATGATAATAAATTAAAAGAATAGATAATTTAAAGTTCGAATATTAAAGATAATAATGATTAGGAATATTTCGAAGATATTAAATTCGAAGGAAGTATTAGAGAGTCTTTTTAAGAAGAAGAGAATATAAAAAATTATATTAATATATAAAATAATAGTACATATTAATTTAATAGTATTAATAAATGAAATAAATATTTGAAATATTTAATTTGATTTAATTAAAAGAAATAAAATAAAAAAAAATATAATCTTATACATATATAAGACTTTTATTAAAAAATATTTATTTTTATTTTATTTTGTTCTAAAAAAAAAAAGAGTTGTATTTATAATAAATATATAACAAAAATGATTTATAAAAATTTAAATAAAAAACAATAATGTTTAATGAAATAAAGAAAATAAATAAATATATATAATTTTAATATATTTATATATAAAATATTTAATTTCATTTATCTATTTTTTTTTTAAATAAAAATAAATCCTATTCATTTTTTTTTAGCAGTTTTTCTATTGCTTTTGCTTCCTTTAATTTCAACTTTTTAGAATTCTATATAAAACAAGCAAAAATTAATACGAATATAATTAATTAAATAAAATACATGTTGGAATGGCATCCTTAATACCCTTTACAATTTTTTAATCACCTGTTTTGAAGGTATATAAGTATTTTTTGCCTCTAAGTTTAAATTTTGTAATTTTTTTTCCATACTTAATATAAACAACTATTTTATTTTTTTTTAACAAAAAAATTAAATAATTTTTTAGTAAAAAAAAAATATGATATATTATTAACCTTTCTTAGTTCCAGTATTTTAAGCTTCTTTGTTATTTTACCAAAGCTTCATAAATTTTTTAATGTCAGTAACTTCTTTAGGCTTTTTATTTTTAGAGTATAATATGAGTGTAATTTATATTTTTTACCATTTTTATTTCTTGTTGAATTTATTATATATATTTATTTATTTATATATTATCTTTATTATTTATATGTTATTATTATTTATATATTTAATAATTATTTTATATCTTTTTTTTATATTATTTTTATATTCAAAAAAAAAAAAAAAAAATTTAAAAATATAAATAAAAATAAAAATTAATAGAGCCACATTAAATTAATTATATAAATTAAAAAATAAAAAAAATGTTTTATATAAAAATAAATAAAAAAAAAATTATATTTTTTTTAAAAAAAAATAGATAAATAACGAGAAAAATGAAAATAATAAAAAATTTAAAATAAAATATTTATTTATTAAAATAATTTTTTGCTTATTAAAATATAAAATAAAAAAATTAAAATTATATATTATCAATTAAGTAAATTATAAAAAAAACTAATTATATCAAAAAAATTATTATTGTCAAATTATAAAAAAAATAAAAAAATAATTATATTAATATATATATATATATATATTTGTATATATATTTATATATTTCTTCATATATAAAATTCATATAAAAGCTGTTCTTTTAATATTTTGATTTTAACTTTTTTTCATTAGATTATATTTATCAAAATGACTCTTTAAAGTATAAGTTCCTGGGCCTGGATTATATCTTTAACTACATTTTGTAAAGTCATATTTATCCCCTTTCCCAAATGATATTTACGAAAACCTCAGATTTTCTTCTAATTTAAAAAGAGGATTATAATGATTACTAGCAGGCTAATTTTCTTACTAAGTTCTTTCTTTTATTTTTCCATATAAAGAATATTTAAGTTTATCTTTTCCTGGCCCTTAAATAACTTCATATTACCCAACACCAGGTAATTCTCTAGCAAATTCAACTGTCTGAAGATTATTTTTAGGTATATAAGTTTTATTATAGAACTTATAAGGTATTCCAAAAGTTTTTCCCATTTTTGTATTTACTTATGTTTTTATTCTTTAATAATGATTTGGAGAAGGATAATCTCTTGCATTTTTGAGTACATTTTACGGATATAAATATTTCGTCCCAAATCCAAATGTGCAAGTTTTTTTCGTTATTGTAGGAGGCAAGTTTATATTTTAAGAAGCTTAAGCTTCTGATATTTTATTTTATGGGAACCTCTCTGCTTTAGAAAATGTAGTATATAATGAAGCATGTCTTAAAGAACTTGAACCTATATATTATGACATACCCATACCTTATGGGCAGGCAAATAAATTTGAAGAATTATAATCAGGTGATTATGATAATTAGTAGAAATTTTGATTTGATTTATGATCAGCGCCTCTTATTTATTTCAATTTTCTTAGATTTTCATTTGTTTCTTCTCTTTATTATTAATATTACATGTTATTTTTTTATGTTTTTGTGCTTTTTTTATTATTTTTAAGTTTATTATTTGTTAAATGTCTTTTTTCTTTGCTAGTTATTCTATTTTTTAAATTTTTTTTAATTAATATTATAAGTTGATTCTTTTTTTTTTAATACTAGAGTTGTTTTTTGTTGAAACTTTTTTTTTTTTTTTTTAGTGTTTTTAATTTATTGTTTATTATTGTTTTTAATTGATTTTTTAATTTTATTTATATATTTCTTTATTATTCAACATTATTAAGTTATGTTAATAAATAAAAATTAATATATTATTTGTATTTTAATTTATAATAAATTAGTTACATATTATTATCTTTGTTATTTATGATTATAATTATAATTTTTTTATTTGAAATAATATTTTAGTTTTTTTTTAGATAATACAAAATGTTAAAAATATAATTTTTTATTTTTTTAATTAATTTTTCGTTATTATGTTCTTAATTTTACAATAGAATTATAAATTATTTATTTAATAAAAATAAAATTAAAAATATTAGTAAAATAAAAATAAAAAATTATTAATATAAATAATATAAAAGTGTATTTTTAATTTTTAGAATATATTAAATAAAATATTAATAAGAAAAAAACAAAAAAATGAAATATATTTATATAAATAAAAATAATAAACTTTAAATATATATAATAGTTATTTTTAAAATAATTATAATAAAATTAATACAATTTATATATTACTTTAATATTTACATATATATATATATAAATAATAATAGTATTATTTAATTGAATTTATTATGTAAATAAATTCTTTTAGAAAAATAAGCATTTACTATAAGTTATTATTAATTAATATTTTTACAGTTATTTTCATTGTTATTTAGTTTATTTTTATATATTAATAGATTAATTAATTAAATTTTAAGTATTTTCATATATTTTATTTATTTTTTTATTATTTTATAAAATTTACTATTTCAAGATATTCTAATCTGTCTAAACTTTTTTAAGTTTTGATTTAAAATCGACTAAAAATTAATTTTTATAACCAAAGCTGGTAATACTTTTCACATTGTTTTTATTTATAGAGAATATTTTTTATATTTAATTAAAATTCTAAACTGAAGAATTATTATTGTATTTTTATAAATTTACATTCGAATTATTATTATCATCATTTTTCATAATACCTGGTTTATAAAACGCAAAAGAATTTTAAGATTTATTATTTTAATCAATTGTACTTAAATTATTTATTTTATAGTTTCTTAGAGAATTTTTAACCTGAAAAAAGGCTAAATTTTATTTCAAAACATTACTATAATTAATATTATTTTATTGATTTTTTTAATTATTATTAGACTTAGATTTAAGAAAAGAATGTTTATTATTAATATTAAGAATTTCTTATTTCTCTTCTTCTTATTTACTGATTATTTCAAAAATCGAAATTAAAGATTTGACACAATTTTCATTTCCTTTTTTATATTGTTATTATTATTATAAATTATTATTAAATTCAACTTTTATTAAATTCTCAAAATTCTAAAATAAAAATTAGGCTTCTTAGTGATTTTAATTTTCATAAATTTTTGAATTCTATTCATTTATTTAAAAGTCCTTAAAGCGTTTTTTCACCTATGAAATTTTATCACTTGATTATTATTTAGATTGACCAGATTCAGTAGTTTATGGAGATGAATAATCATTCAAACATTTTTTTTATTATTAATGTTTCTTATTTATTATTTTTGAGTATTTTTTTATTGTATCATCTTACGCTATGTTTATTTTTTTACTATTATCTATATTAATATTTGTATTTTCAATTAGATAAGCTGTGTTTCTGATTTCATTTCTTTTTGGAATTCTTTAGTTTAGTTGATTTTTTTTATAGTTTTTTATTTCTATATAAGGATTTTTTGGTATCATATTTGGATTATTGGCTGTAGAACACCTTTAGGCCTTGGGCTTTAAAGATTAAGATATTATTTAGTATTTTTATAAATCAAAAATCATTTTATTTTATAGTTTATTATTAATTATATATTTTTAATTATTTCTTTTAATTTTTTAATGTTTGTTTAATTATTATATTATATTAATTTATAATATTTTTTTAAAAAAAAAATTTTTCGTGTTTTAGTTTAATTTATTTTTTAAAAATTATAAATAATTGAAATTCAATTTATATAATAATATTGAAATTAATAATTTATAATATATTAATGTATTATTTTTTACATATTTTAATTTTCTTATATTCATTACACTAAAATTTATTTCTTTAAAATAGTATTGTATTCTTATTAATAAAAATTTATAATTAATTTTTTTATATATACTATTTAAAAGTTAACATTATAATTATTTATTTATTTATATAAATACCCCGCATATTTTTAATTTAAATTCAAAAATATTTAAAATTAAAAAAGGTACATACATTAATATAATTAAAAAATAATAAATAAATATTTCAAAAAACTTTATTAAATATTATGTTAATAAAAATAAAATTATTATTTAAATATAAATTATATAATTTAACTAACATAGAAAATTAAAACATATTTTTTTTTTTTAAAAAAAAAATAATAATAGAATTATAAATTATAGTTTCAATAAAAATATATTAATTACATTAAAACAATAGTAATTTAATTAATAAAATAATTAAAATATAAATAATCATGAAAATTCTAATTTTTTTTATTATTTATACACTTAGAGATAATCATTATTAGTATTAAATTCTAATTAATTATCATGATTATTAAAATAATTATTCATTATAGAATATCTATTATAATTAATTTGCATTTAACTATTTTTCTAATAACTATTATCTTAATAAACTATAGATTATTTTTATAAAACCTAATCCTAATTTAATGTGAAATAATCATCATAAGAAGTTTTAATAATAGGATTTTATTATTAAGGACTTAAATATTAAGGAATAAAAGGAACTTTAATATTTTATTGTAAGTTTTAATTTTTATCATTTTCAATTTATTTTTAAGGAGAATTTACACAAAGAGTATTTGCTCTTGCATTTCTTAAAATTCTAAAATATTAATTGTTATCGTCTTTGAAACTATTTTATCTTAAAAGATTTTATTGTTTTATATATTATAAATCTTCTTCAGTATTATAATTTTAAACTATGAAATTATTATTATTAATATTTTTGTAAAAAATAGATTTATTTTATAGTTGATTTTTTTGAGATTATTCATTATTTTTATCGTGTTTAAAATCAAACGGAAATGGGTTTGAGTTTGATTATTATCTATTATTAATAGGCGTCTAGAATTCGTTTCTTTTATTATTTTCAAGAGAAATATTTTTATTTTAAAACATAAAACTTTAAAAGAATTAATCTTTATTATTATTTTATAAATTAGTATTATTTTTTATTAAATTAATATTTTTACTTTATAAATATTCATCATTATTATTAATAACTTAATTATTATTTTATTAATTTCCATTATTCTTATTATTTTAAGAATTTCCATTACTATTGATATTAGTTGAATTTCCGTTATTGTTATATTAATTACTGATTAAGTTTTAATTATAATTTATTGTTAGAGGAGATCTAGAAAATTAATTTTCGCTATTTTTTCTCGAAGCCTACACTTAATTAAATATCCACTAGCATATATTTTTTAATTCATTTTATGTTCTTTCTGCATTATGATCCCCATCAACATACTCAATCCATTTTTATCCATTATATCTATTATATAATTACTCAGCATGTTAACAATCTACAAAAGTATCTTCTTTTGAGCAAACGAAAAAATAGGCAAATAAATATCATGAATAATATTAATTAAATTTAAAGATTTTATATCCAGTCCACATTTTTCTTTTATTTAATTAGAAACAAATGAAAGTACTGTATCTAATAAAATACCCGGAATTCCTGTTTTTTGCTTTGCTAAATGAAGAGCTAAGAATTCTAAATTAGCAAATCCACTATCAAATACGACACACTTTATATTTTTTAATTATTTTGATCTACTTAAATATAATATACAACTAACTGCTCCCATACTTATATTATATTTTTATATAATAAAAAATATGTATATATATATATTTATATATATATATATTTATATATATATTTATTTATATATATTATTTATTATATTTTATTTATTTAATAAAAATTTATTGAATTAATTATATATATTTTTATACCTTCTTCCCCATAAAATAATATTTTTAATTTTATTTTATTAGCATAAATAATCTATTACACATTCCAAATCTTAACTTTCGTTTTTCCTAATGTTACATATTATCCATCTGATAAACCGCTTCCTGTAAAATCAAAACAAAATACGCCAATTCTTTTTGGAATTAAAAATGAAAGTAAGTTTAATGCTTCTAATCTTGAACCATTATTGCAATGACAATATATTACACACGAATACTTTTCTTATATTTGATCTTCGTTTTTTTAGAAGTTTTATAATGGTTCGAATAAAGAACATTATAATTTTTACTAATTTTTATTATATAATACTATGTCTTTTCTTCTTGATTTATAATCTTCAAAAAGTTGAATTTCTGAGCCTAAATCCAACTCATTATATATTAGTCTTTCAGGCCTTATAAATGCCTTCCAAAATGATTTGAATTATGTTATCATTTGATATTATTTTTCTGAATTTTAATTTCTTTTTTATAGATTAGTTTTTTTATTTTTATTTTTGGTGAAATTTAATTGGCTTTTTTTATAAATATATATTTTATATGCTTTTTTAATTTTAATATTAAATAATGTTTTTTATTTACAAAAAAAATTAATTATAAAATTTTAAGTAAAATGAATATAAAATACATTTATATTAAAAAAATATAATAAACTGGATTTTAAGTATTAATTTTTTTATAAAAAAATAAAGATTAATATATTCTTTTAAATATCTTAAAAACTTAATTTCTTTAACTGTAATATTTTAAAATAATAAATATTTATTTTTATAAATTTTTATTTTGTTATATAGACATTTTTATTTTTAACTTTATTTATATTAAATTTCTTTTTTCTATACTAATTTTTTTTAATTAGGTTAAAAATTTTATTTTATTATTAATTGATAATTTTTAAAATAATTAACTTATTTCACATTAATTTATTAATAAATATTTTCTTATTTATTTCTTAGGTTTCTTTTTATTATAATTTAATTTTCATTAAATTAAATTTATTTATTTATCAATTATAATTTATCCTGTAAAGATGAAAACTACATAAAATATGTAGATTAAGTAAGCATTTTTTTATATATATTATTTAATATAAATTATTAGATAAAAATTAATATAAAAATTAAGTTAGTAATTTTTATACGTTGATAAATATAATATTTATTTATATTTAATTATAAGTTGGCTTTATATTTTATAAATTTTCTTTGTCAACATAAATAATTTTATATAATTGTGTTATTAATATTTATTTATTTATTTATTTGTTTAAAAGAGAAATATAAAAATTAAAAAGTGGTTCTTTACTAAAAGCCTTAAATAATATATATGTATTTAATTTATTTATATATTATTAATATTTAATTAATTTTTTGTAATTTATTTTAATTTTAATTATTAAAAGTTAAGCTATATATAATATTTACATTTTTTTAAATATTAAATTTAATTTTTAATTTTAATTTATTTTTTCGATTTTTTATAAAGATATATTGATATAATTTAAATGTATATGATTTAGTCTTTTAATACGCAATATTATTTTTTTAATACAAAAAAACATAACTTTAAGATAAATAAACTTTTTATTCTTAAGTATTTTTATTTTTAGCTTTTAGATTATTCAATTTTATTTCTCATTTTTTAAATGTCTATAATTTATTTTTATATTTCAATATATGCAATTGTTAACTAATATAATAATAAACAGTTTTTATGATTTTAAAATTGATAAATATTTATTCTTTTTTATTAATTATACTATTCCATTCATTTTTTTAAATTTTCTTTATTGTTAATTAAATAATAATTATATATATTTTTATTAATTTCTAATTTGATTTTAAATATCTTATAAATTTTTCATTATTAAAAGTAAAAATATTTACTTATAAATATTAAAAAGGGTATTTTTTAATATTTTGCTTATTTTTAGAGTATTATTCCACATTATTTTAAAAATATAACAATTTTATGAATATTGACAATTAATAGTTTGTTTTCAATTTATTTTATTTAAATATTTTAGATTTTTTTTTTAAAAAAAAATACAAAAGTAATACTATTATAATTATATTATATTAGAATTGTATATTTGAATATTTGATAGATTATTAAACAATCAAATAATTTAGATTTTTATAAAATAATTAAATGCTTAATAAATTAAATTATAATTAATTAATTTTATACCTTTTTAAAAAATTAGTCACCAAAATAATCTATGTATATAGTTATATTCGCTCATTATTTGCTTTAGAATTATAAAGAGTATAAACATTCTAAACTTATTTTATATATATTTATATATAAATTTAATAATTTTATATTTACAATAAATAATTATTTTGATTATATAAATTTTGCCATTAATTTTAAGATAATTAATTTAAATTTAATACATAACAAAAAAAAACATATATATAAAAAATACATATATAAATAACAATATTAAAATATTAAATTTAGCAAATATAATTTTATATTTATACAGATTCTTTAATAATTTTTATTATAATAAATTCTTATTAATATTAAGTAAATTTTATAAGCTACAAAAAAAAAAAAAAAATGGGATCATGTTGTGGGTATTTTAAACTAGAAAACAGCAAAACAATATATTCCAATAATTAGGAAAGAGAAATATAAAATTGTAAAGAATAATTGAATATTGAAAAAAGCTTATAAAAAATAGTATTAGATGAATCTGATAACCATTTTCTTAAAAATAATTAATCAAATAATAATGCATAAAATGATATATCAATAATAAAAAATCATGATACAGAATGTCAATAAATAGAAATAAATAAAAAAGAAATTTCTTATAATTGTGATATTGAAATGGTATTTTTTTTTTATAAAAAAAATATAAATTTTTAAAAAGTTTTTTATAAAAAACAAAAACAAAAATAAAATATTGATAAAATTAAATAAAATAATAACATAAAAAATTATTTTTTATTTTCTTAAAAAACTTTTGTTCAATTTTTAAACTTTATTAAACAATTTTAATTTGAACATTTTAACAAAAATGTAAGTTTTTTTTTTTTTTTTTTTCATTATAAATATTATTTTTTTAAATAATATTAAAATTATTTATTTTAAATTTTTTATTTTTATAAGGAATTATAATCTAAAAGCAATTAAGAATTTGTAGATGATAAAGAAAACAAATAAATTATATAAGATATCTAATTAGAATTACAAATAAAGGAAGAATAGTTGGAATCAGAATTAAAATAAAATATTAAAGTAGAATAATAAATAGAAAAAAAAAATCATTAGGAAACATTTCTGATATAAAATTAGAAGAATAAAAATAAGAAGAGGAAGAAGAAATAAAAAATTCAAATAATCTAATAAAAATATAAAACATATAACTTATTAATAATTCAAATTATGAAAATAGCATTAATAATATCTAAATAAATGTTAGTTCTCCTAAAAAAAAGAAAAAGAAAAATTCGTAATTAGATAATATTAAGTTTAGTTGCGAAAGCCCTACTAGATCAATAATTAAAAAAAAAATAATAGTGATTTATAATAGTTTGGATCAGATATGGATAGTCAGAAAAGTATAAAATCTTAAAAATAAGTCAAATTTAAGGATAGTACATTTAAATAAGGAAATAAAAAAATAAAATGAGTTTTAATTATTAATAAATTAGTATAAAGTATTTATAAATTTTTTGTTCATATTTAATTATATTTTAAATTTTTGTATTTTTTTTTTTCGATATAAGCTTACCATTTGCCATTATTTATATAACTAATACTTTATTAAATTAAAATAAATTTAAATTGTAAATATACGATTTTTAAAAATAATAATAAATATAAAATAATATTTAAAATTAAAAAAAATAATTTCATACTTTTTTTCAAATATATTATTATATACTTATATATAAATTTTATAAAAAAAATATACTCCTAAAACAAAAAATTTTAAAACAAAAATATAAAAATTATATAATAAATATTTATATATATTAAATATAAATAAATATTTATATAAAATTAATATTTATGTTTCTATATATTTAATCCCTATTTAATTTTTTTTTCACATAAAATCATCTTCATTAAAATTAGCTTTATAATTATAATCATCCTAAGAAGATTCATCAGAACCCCTTGCTTCTAAATTTTTAGCAATTTTATTTTTACTAGCAACTACAGTAGGTCCTTTAGCCTTAACTTTTTTTGGTCCAGTTTTTTCTTCTTTTTATTTTTTAGTTAATAATACATTTACTTTTGTTGAAATTGCTTAAAATTCTTTCGAAGTTAATTTATCATAAATTCCATCTAAAAAGCTTTCGAAAAATTTCTCCACATGAATTAAATAATAATCAGGGTCAGATAATTTATTTCCTAATAGTTAACCAAAAAGCTCGAATTCTTATATATTTTTTAGTTAAATATTATCCAAAGCTTATGCATGTTCACTTATTGCACCTTCAAAAAGATCCTTTATAGCTTATGAATTGTTCTTTTTTTCTAATAATTTTGTTTTGGTCTTAGAATTATCAGGTTAGTTGAATAAGTCATTAGATTATATCGTTTTTCCTGTAAATGCTTTTTTCTTTTCTTATTGGGTTTCATTTTTTCCTTCTTTTTATTATTATTATGGTTAAGCTGGTTTTTCCTCTTTTTTAGCAAACACTGCGTCTTCAACTTTTACAGGAACTTTTATCTCACTTACATCTACTTAATCTAAAGCTTCCCAATCTTCCATTTTTTTTTTTTTTTTTTATTTATATATATTTTTAGTTAAAAAAAAAAAAAAAAAAAAAAAATTATTAAAATTATATATAATCTTTATATTTTTTTTTAGCTTTAAAATAAATCTGTATATCTTTTAAATTTGTATTTTATATATATTTCTATTTTTATTGTAAATATTTATAATAATTGTTTTATTTCTTATATTTGCTTATTATTTTTCTATGTGTAAATTATACATATATTTTATATTATATTTCTCTATATTATTAGTTATCTTTTTTTTTTTTCAATGTTTTAAACTAAATTATATTTATTGATTATTTATTTTATTTTTTAATTAATAAAATTATTTTATATTATATATTCCTATATATAAAAATGCATATAATCATTAAATTATTTATTTGTAACATAAACAAAAAAATTATTTTTAATTTTTTTTTTTTTAAAATAAAATAAAAATTTAATTAATTACTTATACAAATTTATCCTATTATAAATTGATATTTATGAACAAAATATTGAAATTTATAAATATTTCTATTAAAATTTAATAATAATTAATTAAATTTATATTTTTATTTTTTATATAGAAAGTAAAAGACTACCAAAAAAAATAAAAAACATTAGCATTAATATAAATAAATTATATAATTAATTATTTTTAAATAAAAATGAATGAATATAATATAAATAATTAACAAATTAAAATAATTGATTAAATAAAAGAAATAAGAAAATAAAAGCAAAAAGTAATAATAGGAATAGTTGGTGTTCCTGGATCTGGTAAAACAACATTATGTAATTAATTATAAAATATAATGGGTTCTAAAATATGTTAGATAATACCTATGGATGGTTATCATTATTACAGAAATGAACTAAATCAAGATTAATTAAAAAGAAGAGGTGCCCCAGACACATTCAATAATGTAAAATTCAAAAATGATTTATAAAATTTTATTTATATAAATTAAAATGAAATGAAATTTCCATCTTTTGATCATAGTTTAAAAGATCCTATAGAAAATGATATTATTATAAGTAAAGATATATAAATAATTATTGTGGAAGGCTTGTATTTATTTATGGAAGATTGGGATTTGAATAACTTTTTGATTTAAAAATTTTCATATAATGTGAATAAGAAATTGCAGAAGAAAGACTTGCTTTAAGACATTTAGAAAGTGGAATTTGTGAAAATTTATAAAATGCAATTTAAAGGGTTTAATAATATGATAGAAAAAATGGAATTTTACTTTTAGAAAAATCAATATTTGATAATACTTTTACTTATAAATAAAGTTGACTTTTTTTTATTTTATATATATATATAATTAGTATGTGTTTTTTATCTAAATCTTTTTTAACTGTTGTTTATAATCTTTTTAATATATTAAACTAATTTTATTTTTATCTATATAAGATTTTGAAATAAAACTTTATATAATATTTAAAGACAATATTTATAGTAAGAGTAAACATATATCATATTTAATATTTATATTTTAATATATATTTTTAATATTATTATAATATATTTTTTGTAAATATATATATATATAATAAAAAGAGTATTTTTTAAAAAATATGAATTAAAAAGTAAATATATAAGTTATATTTAATTTTAATTCATTATATATAAATTTATATCATATAGAAATAAATAATATATTAATTCTTTTATTTAATGTAGATATATAAAACATCAAATAAGCTAATCTTTATATTTTTCATCGCTATTCATAGTCATATATTTTTTTAATACATCATTTTATTATTCAAATTAATTATTTAATTCTGTATTTTATACGAATTTCTATCTTTTAAATGTTGTATTTGATTAATATTATTTATTAAAATTAAAATCTTCATAGCAATCTAAAATCTATTCAGCTGTTTAGGGAATTCCTTTTTAACTAATATTTTTATATGGCTTTATGTCAGATTTGGAAGAAAAAACTCTATTTAAAATTTTAGTTTAAGGTTTTCTCTGCAAAAACTTTTTAGTAGAACTTTATTATTATTATTAGAAAAGAAGTTAGTTTGATAAAATTAATTATTATTATTATTATTATTATTATTATTTTTATTATTATTATTATTACTATTATTACTATTATTATTATTGTTTCTATTAATATTTATATTATTATTATTTTTATTATAATTATTGCTAACATTTATAAATTTATAGGCTTTTTGGATTTTAAATTTCATTTATAATTTCCATATTTTATAAAATATTATTTATTATAAAATTTTATTATTTATATATTTATATATCATTATTTTTAGAATTCATATCTACACTCTTTACTAAATTTATCTATGGTTGATTTAATATTTAAGGATTTATTTAATTTTATTCAGATTTAATGAATTTATTTGGTATAGATATATCATTTTTTCTATTCATAATTTAATTTTATTATTATTGAATACTATTTTCTTAATTAAAATTATAGAGATTTCTTTTTTTTTAATTATTTTAATTGTCTTAAATTTGATTTTTTTAAGGTGAATTTAAAGAATATATAGTAGGCACTTATATATTTTAAAACTAGGGTGTAAATTTTTAATTTTATTCATTTATTTTTTACAATTTTAAATTATTATATTCATTTAATTATTTAAAGTCTTGATATTCTTATTTATTTTAATTTTAAATATTATAATTATTTGAATTATTAATTAATTAATATTTTAATGATTATTATAAGCCCAAATTTAAAATTTATTAATGCTTGTTAGGACTCAAAAGTTAATTTTATTTATTTTCACTTAAACTATTTAAACTAATTTCTGTTGTATTTTCAATTGTATTATTTTATTCAATAAAATTTTTAATATTATTTCCTTAAGAAAATATTTATCTTCTATTTTTTAAATTTATTAATTATTCTGGAAATCTTTTTTTATAAAAGAATTATTTTAATATTTAAAAAAAAGAAGTTAAAATATATAAATTATAATAATTTATATATTTATATAAGATATAATATTTGATTTATATTATAATATATATATATATATAATATAAATTATTAATATATATATATTTTTTGTTTACTCTTTACACTATTTATTTTATAAATCGTTATTAACTATATTAATTTATGCATATTTAGCTAAATTTTTATTATTAATTTATTAATTTAATAATTTTTGTTATTATTATATTTATTATTAATACACATACAACGAATTTTATTAGTTTTATATATTATTTCCTAAAACCGGGAGTTTTTTGAATTCATCATTTTTATTATTATTTTATGTATGAAAGTTGAATGTACCATCAAATATAATTGAGTTTTTACTATTTTATATATCACTTTTATTCTTATCTTTTAGTTAATCAAAAGAATTATATTATTCATTTATATTTACTCTAAAAGATATTTATTTGTTTAAATTTAAATTTTTGGAGAAAAGTAATTTTAATCACCTATTAACTATTATTGACTTTCCTATGTATTTCCTGGTGTATTTATGGTATTTTATAAACATGACTAGTTTTTTATTAATTTATATTATTTTTTCTTTTCTTTAATTTTATGATTATATTTGATATTATTAAACATTAGCTTTATTTTCGGAGTCATTCTGGATGTTTTTTGGGATGTTTTCATTAAATAGTAATCTACCCGATTCACTTTTTTATCGAAATTGCATTGATCTTCTGAGTAAATTTTAAGAATTATCACTTTATTAAGGAGAATTTATTATATTTTTGTCTTGTAATAAATTATTATTTTCTTTTGGGAAGAAAAAATTTGCGGTTTATTGGGTCACATCATCTTAATAAGAATTACTTTGAGGATAAGCTAACTTATTTTATATCATATATTATAAATTTTATAATAATATTTATTTATTATTATTATTATTATTATTATTTTTTTTTTTGATTTATGTTGATTTTTTTTTTTATTATATATTTTAAAAATTTTTTTTTATTATTTATTTTTTCATTATTTCCTTTAATAATTGTTTTTATAATTTTTAACAAATTTTTTTTTAAAAAATATAAAAAAAATAAAAAAACTTTTTATTATATTAAGATACCTTATTTTATTTCTAATTTAACTTAATTCACCTAAAATTAAATAAATTTAATAAAATAATATTAAAGAAAATTTAAATTATTTTTTCCAAATTAATAATTTTATCAATTTATATAATTAAATTTATATTTTTAAAATTATAAAAAAATTATAAATAATACTAAATATAAATAATTTTATATATATATATATTAAGCAAATTATTAATGAGAAGTAGTATAAAATTATAATTTTATCAATTAATTGTTAGTTTGCATTATAATTTAAACTAAATAAATATTTTCAGTTTAAAATCATTTACGTTTAATTAGTATTAATATTTTTTTTGAAAATGTTTTGATACAAAAAGGTTATAATAATTATATTTAAAACATAAAAATATGTTTAAAATTAAATAATTTATTTTTAAATTATAAAATAAAATAAATATTAATTTTAATGCATTAGATTATTTATTTATAAATAAAAATAAAAATAAATATTAATTTTATTTTTATTTTAGTATGAATAAAATATAATTTATTATTATTAACGATAAATAAATAATTTATTAATTTTATATATCAATAAATATTAATTACTCTTTTTTGACTTTTAAATGGTATTGTAAGATTATCTCATTATGAAATTATTATAAAATATAAATAGTTTTTATAAATTTTTTTGATTTTACTAATTTTTAATAATTTTCTTTTTTAAAAATTACATACAAAAAAATTTGAAAATAATTAATTTTTATTATTCAATATTAAATGTAATTCTTTTTATTTATATTTGCATTTATTATTCTTAAAATAAAAAATTATATAAAAAAAAATATTAATTTAAATTAAATTTTGTTTACTAAAATAAATAATTTATATATATATATAAAGACATTAAAAAATTTAATTAAATACGTAATAAAAAATATTCGCATTAGATAGTAATAATTTTAATAAAATATTATTTATAGAAATATAAGCCAATTTTAAATTAATAATAAATAAGATTATATACATATAATTTAATGCTGATAAAATAATTATTAATAAATAGATTATTTAATATTTAAGTAGACTAAATAAAAAATTAATATATCGAAATAATTAATAATAGAAATAAGTAAAAATAATATTTATATAAGATAGAAACAATAAAAATAGTTATAAAATTAATTTAAAATAATAAAAATAAATATTTAAAAATAAAATAAAAATATTACAAAAAAATAGAAAATAATTAATTAAGTTCCTTTAATAAAGAAAAAACCATCCCTTTAATTTAAATAAAATAATACCTTAAAGAAAAGTAATAATATATTTTTTTATTGTCTAAATATAAGATATAATGTATAACCTATCATAACTACTATATAGTTATTGAAAGTTATACTGAATAAAAAGTGGGACTGGAATAGATACTCTAACTAACTACAAAGGTGTAAAATTTATACACGGAAACTTAATACAGATAAACTATAAATTCTTAAGATTTAATTAATTAATTGATATGTTCTACTTATCAAATTATAAAGAAATCATGAAAAAAGTAATTTATGTATGGGAACAGTATTAGCAGCAAATTTGAATCGCTAAATAATCGTTGATTAAGATGATTTATTTTACTAAGATAATGTAAATATCAGTATAAATTTAAAAAAAACGAATATGAATATATCTCTGAAAATAAATAAAGAAAATTTAATTAAAATATATTAATATGATATTAATTACATAAAAATTTGTAATATATAATTAATAAAGATAAATAATTATAATTAAATTATAAATAATTTATACCTTCAGATTATTTACCGATATCATTTATAATTAATATAGAATAAAATTAAGTTAAAAACTAAAAATAAAAGAACAATATACATATGAATAAATTGAATAAAAATAATAATATAAAAAAAAACCGGAAAAATTTAAATATCTTATAAATAAAGTTGTTAAATCATAATTTATATATGGAATCTCATATAGTAGAAACTAGGCAAAAAAAAAAAAAAAAAAAAATTGCTTTAAATAAAGTATAGAAAAAGTATATAGTTCGTATTTAGTAAAAACTTTAAGAATATAATTATATTTAAAAATTAATTAATTAGAATAATTAAATATACATAATTTAGAAGATATATTTATTATGTAATATAGATATCATATTATTTAAAATTTAAAATAATAAAGTTAAGAAGAATAATATATATAGTAATTTTAAAAGTTAGGGAATAATAAATATAACTAATGTAATATAATTATTTATAGAAATTAATATTTAAGTAGATAATTGAAAAATTATAATAATAATTTAGATCATATAAGATTGTAATATTAAATTAATTCAAAAGTTAAAAATGATTGTTGTTAAAAAGATGAAATACCAATAAAAATAAATAATATTGATAAATTAATAACACATAATCATGATTTAAATGAAAATTAATAGAAAGTTAAGAGTAAATATAATATATTAAAAAAGTGATAATCTTATTCAAAAGATAGAATATAAATATAGAATCAGATAACTACATGAATTATTTAAAATATTTTGAATTTGGAGAATGAATTTAAATAATTTTAAATTGATGGATATAATTTTGACGTAAGGATATATAAGAGAAAATATAATACAAATATAATAAACTTATATAATATTAAATAATATTTATTTAAGATATAAAAATACAAATAAATAATACATGTATTTTATTTTTATAAATTTGATAATATTACTTATATTTAATATCCATATATTTTAATTTGAAAATAATCATATAATTAATATTTTCTTTAAATTTTTAATTTTTTAAATGTTTATTTATTTATTAATATGTTAAAATATTTTTAAATAATTATATAATATAAATTAAAATTTTCTATTTATTTTCTATTTTTATATAGCATTTATCAGGTAAAAGTTTTAATATTATCGCTTGTTTTAAATATATTTTTTTTATATTAAACATGCAAAATAGATCGATCAACTTTAATTAGTTAATTAATATTAAAAGTAAAATAGATAACAATAATAAAAAAAGGAAATAGATAAAAACCAAAACAAAACAAAAACTAATATAATTTTAATTTACATTAAAAATAAAGAAGAAAAAGAAATAAATTAAAAAAAAAAAGTTATATATTAAAAAAAGGTTAGAAAAACAAAAATCATAATAATTTTTTTTAATTAAAAAAAAGTAAAAAAAAAAAAGAAAAAAAAATATAAAAATTCCTCTTATATATTTTAATACGGCTATGCTATTTAAAGATGTTTAATATGGATTATTTGTGAGTATTATAAATGATTAAAGTGAACGCTTTATTAAAATATTTGAGTAGGAGAATGTTGATATCAATCTTTACTTAAATAAATATAATTGGACTCCTATATAAACTGCAGCATATACAGGAAATTCAGAACTTGTTTATTATTTGATACATAAAGGTGCTGATTTAAGACAAACTAATAAAAGAGGAATGAATGCTATGGATATGGCTTTATATAATGGACATGAACACTTAAGAAAACTACTTGATCCTAATTTAAATTAATAAAATTTTGTTAAAAGTAATGATAGTTCTAATTCTTAAGATTAATTCTGTTCATTAGAGATATGAAAAATAATTAAAAAAAAAATTGTTTAAATATATTATTAAATGATATTATATAAAAATAATTAATATTAAAATAGAAAGTTATTATTTATATATAATTTTTATTTTATTTTCATGTATAACTAACAAGTTATATAATAATAGTTTATATTTTATAATTTTTTTTTTATATATATATATATACATATATTTTTTTTTATACTTTTAATATTTTTATATTTTTTTTTTATATTTTAAATTATAATTAATTGTAAATATTTCTTAATTTATATTCAGTTTAAAACTATTTTGAAGTATATAAGATTAACTATTTTAATTTTTAAACTATTTAACAATGTCAAATTTATAATAGGAGAATTTCCTAATAACATTATAAAACATTACTTTATGTAAAAGTAATAAAGTTATTATATTTAATATTTCAGCTTACTTATCAATATGAAAGGTTGAAAAAAAATAGTTTAAAAATAATTATAATTAGCATTAGAATAAGTCCTTAAAAATTAAAAGATTCTGTAATTTTAGTTAATTAAATAAATATAGTTAAGCTTTATAATATTCATTTATTTATTATAGTATTTATTTAAGATAAAATTATTAAAAAGTAATATAAATAATTTAATATAAATAAAAGAATTTTTAATATATGTAATTTATGTTTTAACTATTGCTTATCATAATATTTTTGTTGTAATTATAAAATATTTAATAAAGAGTATTTTTTATTTATCTTAAAAATAAAAATAAAAAAAAATTATAAATATAAATGAAAGATTAAAAATATATAAGTAATGTTTAAAAATTATGGTAATAAATTCAGTTTAAACAATGTTTTATTAAATATTATTAAAAAAGCATTTTAATAAGTATATTATTTTTTATGTAAAAACAATTAATAAATGTTAAATATTATATAAATAAATATATGTAAAAAAATAAAATAATTAAATAAAAAATTATATTAATATTTTTTTTTTAAATGAAAATTCATTTTTTATTATAAGGAAATTAAAAAATTAATAAATATAAATTATAATAAAATATAAAGAAATGAATATGATTTTAGTAAAATATTTCAAAAAAATAATAAAAATATAAAAAATTAATCTTATAAATATATAATTTAATAAATTAAAATCATCATTAAAAATCATATAAATTTAAATTATGCTTTTAATATGAAAATTGAAATTTATATTATTTAGAAAAGAAAATAAAATATAAAAAATAAATTTATTTGAAATATATATATAAATAATTAAATTTATTTTATATCAAATTAAAAAAATAAAGTAATATAAAAAAAAAATGAATTAATATAAAATTAATACATTATAAATATATAAAAAAAAATAAAAAAAAATATAATTATATAATTTATTATAAATAAAATATATATAAGATAAAATAATATATCTTATAAAATATAAATATGATGACAAAAATAATATAAATTATAATTATATATAAAAAAAAAAATATAAAAATAAAAATTGTTAAAAAATATTTAATTATTATATTAATTTGTGATATAATCAATATTAAATGTAATTTTTTTTTAAAAAAATAATAATTCTTATATTTAATATAATTAAACATAAATTATATATAAATGTATCTATAAATGATGAACAAAAAAAAATATTTTTATTAAATGTTAAAAATAAATAAAAAATATTTATTTAGATATATTTCTAAAATAAAAATATTGTATAATTTATTTTAATATAAAAAAATATATATAATAATTATTTTTAAAATATATATCTATATAAATTTAAAATTTATTATATATAAATTATATATATATATTTATATATATTTTTTATATATATATAAAACAATATTTAAAATAAAAAATATATTGTAAAAGAATTACTTTTAAAAATAAATTATTATATATTAAAATTAATATTTTTTTTATATAATATATTATTTATATTTAATTTTTTAATTTATCTAAATAAAATAAATTTTTTATTATTTATTTTTACAATTAAGAATTTTTATAAAAAAAAATATAATCTCATAATTTTTCTTTTTTTAAAAAAAAATAAATATTTAAAAAAAGTAAAAAAAAAATCATCCTAAAACGAAAAAAAATAAAATCAACTCTTAAAAAAAATAAACAATATAATAAAAAATTACATCTAAATTTTTAATAAATGGAATAATAAAGATTTTAAAAGATACTTGACCTTTAAAAATGTACTGAAAACATAAGAAATATATCTATAGTCGCACATGTAGATCACGGTTTTAATAATTATTTATATACAAAAATTAATAAAAAATAGGAAAAACAACATTATCTGATTCTTTAATATCATCAAATAATATAATATCTAAAAAATTAGTAGGCAAATTAAGGTATTTAGATTCCATGCCAGATGAATAAAATCGAGGAATAACAATGAAATCATCTTCCATATCATTAATATACCAAGATCCATATAAAAAAAATTAAGAATATTTAATAAATCTAATTGACTCACCTGGTCATGTAGAATTTTCCTCTGAAGTAAGTAGCGCATTAAGGCTCACAGATGGATCTTTAATATTAGTTGATGTGATCGAAGGTGTTTCATCATAAACTTATACTGTATTAAAACAGTCTTATACAGAGAAAGTTAAATCTATCCTAGTATTAAATAAAATAGATAAGTATTGTCTTTTTTTTATAAAAAATATTATAAATAAAAATAGACTTAAAAATGAATTTTGGCATTCAGAAGAAGAAGCATATAATCATTTATAATAGATAATCGAATAAGTAAATGCTGTAGTATCTTCATTTGTAAAGTAAGAAATAGATAATACAAATGAGAAAATAAATGAAGAACTAATTTTAGATATTGAAAAAAATGCTTATTTTTAACCTGCATATGGAAATGTGGTTTTTTGTTCAGCTTTAGATTGCTGGTGTTTTACTATAGATGATTTTGCGAATATTTTTTAAAAAAAATTAAATATGGATAAAGAAGTAATACTTTTAATTTTTTTAATATATTAAAAAAACATCAAAAATATTATTTATTTTTAAAAGACTTTAAAAAAAGGTATGTGGGGTGATTTTTATTTAAACCCGAAAACTAAAGAAATAACAAATAATCCACCTAATAGTAAATCAAAACCTCTTTTTGTAGACTTTGTTTTAAAAAATATATGGGCAATATATTAAATGGTAAAAGACTGTGATACAGAAAAACTAACAAAAGTATGCCAAGTTTTCCAATTATAAGACCTTCCTGAAAAAATGAAAACTTCTATATAAAAAAACTAATAAGCATGCACTTAGTATATAATGAGTTAATGGTTACCCTTAGATAAGTCTTTGTTTTAATCAATTATTGATTATTTGCCAAGTCCTATATAGGCTTAAAAAAATCGAATAAATATAATATGTAAGAAATTACATAAATTTCCCGAATTAAAAAAAGCTATTTAAAATTGTGAAAAAGATGAAGATTCTCCAGTTGTGGCTTATATATGTAAAATGGTTACAGTTCCATAATCTAATATAAATGAGAGAAATTAAGAAATTCAAATATAAAATCAATAATAAGGTTAAAAAATAGTCGGTTTTGCAAGAATATATAGTGGAAAACTAACTTAAGGGAAAAAAATTTACATTATAAATCCAAAAAAAGGAAATTTGAATGAAGAAAACACACATTTTTAAACTAATTAATTATATTTAATGATGGGTTAATATTTAGATGCAATATAAGAAATTACAGCCGGTAATGTTTTCGCAATTTCCGGATTGGATTAATTAGTATTTAAATCAGCTACCCTATCTTCCAATTTTAACTGTCCTTCATTCACTCCTATTAATATAGGTGCAAAATCTATACTTAAAGTTTCCTTAACTACTGTAAATTTACATGATTTTCCCGCATTAATCCAAGGACTTAAAAAACTCAACAAAAGTGACCCTTCAGTGGAAGTCTTTACAGAAAGTAACGGTGATTTGATCCTTGCAACCTGCGGTTAGGTCCATTTAGAAAGATGTATTAATGATTTAGAGAATGTATTAGCTAAAGTGCCTATTAAAATTTCTGATCCAATAATCTAATATAAAGAGACTGTTATAAGTAAGAACTTTAAAAACAAAAAAGTACTAACAAATAAAGATGGAGAAAATAATAAATAACAACAAGAAGATGATAATGAAGAAATAGATATAGAAACCTTAAAAAAATAAGCTAAATTAAGATTTTAAGAATAATGTGAAGATGTGGAAATTATAGATACTTTCAAAATAAAAGAAGATGATATTAGGTATGGTTTATTAGATGAAGAATAAGAAAAAGAGAAGTTTAAATATAATACAGAAGTAAGTTTTAAAAAAAAGGATTAAATTAATAAAGGGAAAATTAATACATTGTTAAATAAAGTAAATTTACTTGACTTAATTAATAAAATGAATTATTTTACTGAAATTACGCCGAATGGAAAAATTATGATTAAAGTCAGATGTGTTTCTTTTAAGTTTGAATTGGCAGAATGGATGGAAAAAAGTGCGAATTAAATGAAAAAAATATTTTATGAAGGAAATGAAAATTAACTTTATATTAAAGGATTTTTAGAAGAATTCGAAAAATAAGTTAATGAAAAAATAAAAGATAAAAAATTTAAAGATTTAATTATTAATAATTTAGTTAGATTTGGTCCTAATAAATATGGACCAAATATGCTTATTATAAATAATATTAAAGAAGAATAAAGTCTTTTATATAAACTTAAATAAAAGTTAAATCAAGATTAAAATAATAATAATGAAGAAAATGATAATAATAATAATAATAATAATAATAATAATAATAATAATAATAATATTAATAATAATAATAAAATTTAAGATGAAGAATAAAAAACAGAATATGATTCTTAAAAAATACCTTCTAAAACATCTAGTTAATCATTTAAACAATAATTAATTAAAAAGTAACTTTTTTTAAATATTATAATAAATATATATATATATATATATATTATTTTTTATTTTAAAGTGTTCATATTATGGAATAATTATATAAAATATCTTCTGAAGAAATTCATAATTGTATTCTATCAGGTTTTGATATGGCCGTGATGGCTGGACCTCTATGTGAAGAACCTATGATGGGTGTTTGTTATATAGTAGAGGATATTTAAGCTATAGAAGATAAGTAAGAAAAAGATTAAGCTTTAGATGATGAAAATAGCGAAACATCTAGTATTTAGCAATAAAAAATATAAAAAGATCCCTATGGCCCGATAAATGGTTAGGTAATTTCTACTATGAAAGATTGTTGTTTAGAGTCGTTTTTAGGAGCATAACCTAGAATTGTAGAGGGAATGTATTTATGTGAACTTTAAAATGATTAAGATAATTATGGAAAAGTATTTGAACTTTTAAATAAGAGAAGAGCGAAAATTGTATAGGAAGAACTTTAAGAAAGTACTAATTTATTTTTAATAAAAGCACATTTACCGGTTGGGGAATCACTGAATTTTTATACTGAAATGTAAATTAAAACCTCGGGAAGGGTCAATGCTTAGTTAATGTTTGATACTTGGAAAGTATTGAAAATTAACCCTTTTTTTGTACCTTAGACTGATGATGAAATAGAAGAACATGGAGATTCAATTAATTAGACTAATATAGCGAAATAAATTATAGAAAAAATTAGAAAAAGAAAGGTTTTTTTATTTTATATATATATTTTTGTTTATTGTAATTAAAGGGATTGTTTATAGAATAAAAAACTGTAGTCGCGGCTGAAAAATAAAGAAATTTATAAAAGAAAAAATGATTTTAGTCTTATAAAATGTTTTTTTTCTTATTTTTTGTATCCTTAATAAAATTAAATATTTTATTTAAATAATAAGATAGGTTTTTTTTTACATTTTGTTTTTATTATTTTAATTAATTTTTTATATTATTTAAAATGTTGTTAAAATATTTTTATTTACCAAAATTTTAAACTTATTTTTTTAAAAAAAAATATTATATATTGTTATTATGTTTTTTTTTGTATTTTTTGTTTAAAAAAATCAATAAACAAATAAAAACACAGTTTTCTGATATTTTTGTTTTTTTTTTTTCGCTTTTTTTTATTGTTGTATGTGTAAGTTTATAAATAAATATTATAGAAAAAAATAATTAAGAAAGTAGCAATTAATAATTTTTTTGCTCAAAATAATATATTTCATAATTAAATTAAGTTTTTTATTAAAAATAATAAAATAAGCATTTATATATAAATATATGTATATAACTATATAACTATTTCACTTTTCTTCTTCAATTTTTGTTAAATTCAAGTTACTAAGTTAAATTTTATTTTTAAAAACTTCTATATCTTATTAATTCATATTTAATAATTACATAATTCTTAAATTAATTTATAATAAATAAGTTTATTTTTTTTATAATTCTATAAAATCTTATCTAAGATAACTAAATTACTAAATCTAAAAAAATATAAAAATAAAAATAAAAATAAAAAAAATACCATTTATTCATAAATATTTTAATCTAAAATATTTCTATAAATTCTGGTTTTAATTTTGAAACTATTAATTGCTTTTCTAATTTTGATTTACAATTTCTCCTTAAGTTTTCCTTCAAATTTTTTTTTTTCTCCGCTAACCTAATTTTAACCATTAAAGTAATTACACAAGCTGCTTCATTTATGATTTATTTTTTGAACTTAAGTTTCTATAAAACCACAAAAGACTTCTTTTCAAAATTACTCTACTAAATAGTATTAGTAAGTGTTAAAGTCATAATAGAAACAATAGAAACACCCCACAAACATACAAAAAAAATAACAAATCTTCCTAAATTAGTTTTCGCGAAATAATCCCCATATCCAACAGTAGTCATAGTAATGATAATATTCCAAATACTATTTGAATAATTATAAAACAAAAAAAGCCCATTCGTATTTCTAGAAAGGGGTGCTTCGCATATTCTAACAGCATACCCAAAAAACATAATAGAAAAAAACATAGAAACACTCAAAAGACTATAAGGTCTTTTTTTCATCAAGCATTTTACCACAAAAAGCCAATTACTCTCACAAGCATATAAATTACATATCCTCTAAGTCCTATTATTATACCAATAAGACATCATAATAAGAGTCCTAATAATTAAAATAGCTCTCAAAAGCATTATTAAAGTCAATATTTCATTTATATGGTAATAATAGTTCTCAAAACTCTTATTTTCTTAATCATATGAGTTATAATCTTACATATTAATTCTTATTTTCCATAACCAAGGCATTGGATGTATTGCTGTTATTATCATTTCAGTAATTAAATATTTCATATATTCCGATTATATTAATTTCTAGGTTGCCACGATTACTTTTCTAGCACGAAGCCAGTCTAACTTTGTCTAATATCTTACTACAGTCAATATTAACATACATATAGTTAATGTAGTAGTTATATATAATAATGCAATGGCGTATTTTTCGTTTCTTTCTTGGAATTCTAAATCGTATTCAATCATTGTTATTATAATTGAAAAAAAAGAAAAAATAGAAACGGCTTTATCTATAAGTAAAAATCTATAAAAGTAAGCTTTTGTAAATAATCCGTCCTCAAATCCTCCAAGTTCTTACTCTTTTTAGGCTACTTAGAGTATTTCTGAAACTCGATTTCGAGGTTTTAATATGTTTTCAATTGTTTAAGTCAAGTTAACTTTTTGGTTTTTTTTGTTAATATTAAAGTTGTTTTAACTTACTGCTTAAATTTTTTTTATAATTTTTTAATTATTTTATTTAGGCATTTATTATTTTTATTATAATATTAACTTGGTTTGACTTTGTTATTGTTCCACGGGAGATTTTATTGAGTTCTGGGTACATGGAAATTGGAAGGTCTTCTTTTTGAGCATTCCCATAGCTAATTCTTCATTTGGGATATTAAATATGTTATCTTGAATTTAGACTACTGGATAACTCATTAATTTAGATTATATTTAGGGAGAAGTTGGTATTAATATATTATTTATCATATTATGTTTATATGAATATTTTTTTTATTATTTTTTTTTTTTTAATTTTCAATACTTATTTTACAAAATAGATTTTTATTAATTATATATATATATATATATATATATATTTCTTGATTGATTGAAAAAATAAAAAAATTATTAAGTTTAATTATAAATTTAATATAAATTATTATTTTACTCATTTATTTTATTAAGATAAAAGGTATAAATAAATGTGCTTATTTAAATTAATTTTAAATTTAAAAAAAAATAGAGAAATCATTAAGTCGTTATTATAAATTTAAAACTGTTTTCTTATGAAAAATTATAAAAAAGTCCTTTTTCATTAGGTTCTATTTTTTATAAAATACTGTTACAAAGTAAAATAGAATAAGGAATTTTATCCAAAACTTACAAATTATTAATAAAACATTAATATTAAGATAAAGAAAATTATTATTATTAAATATTTTGATATTATTATTAAGTTTAATAAAAAAATGATTATTTTTCATCATTTTATTAATTAGAATTATTCAAAAAGCTTATTTTGACCTATTTTTAAATTTTATATATTAAATAAAATAAAAAGAATACACATAGTTTATTTCTACTATTATTATTAATGATAATTTAAATAATTCCTTTGACATTTAAAAAACTCAAATATAAAAAAATATATTTAAAAACCCTTTCAAGTTATTATTTATCCTGAATAATATTAAGAGGAGATTTTGTTGAATATTTAAGTTAAAAACTTAATAGGTTACTTTATTAAATTTCGAATTATTTAATAAGACATGTAATAACTTCAAACAAATTGATTTTTTTTCTCTAAACAGTGAAATTTCCACTCAATAAAATACAAGAAATGTAAAAATCATTTAATGTTAATTCAATTTATTATAATTTATATATATATCCATCATAATCAAAAGACTATTCGGGACTTTTTTGAATAACTTCAATATAGTATTAACAATCTAAGATTTCATGTTTTAAATCCGAAATGATTTTTTGAAAAAAAGACTTCATTTTATTTTAAATCTAAAAAATAATTTAGAAAGGATTATTTAAGGAAACGTCTTTAATATTAAATAAAATAAAGGATTTTCCTTTCAGATTAATCTAAGAAATTTCACTTTCGATAATTTAATTTTTCTAAAGGAAATCATTTAAAGTAGTATTTAAATTAATATTTCCCTTCTATAAAACACAAAAGGATTTTTCTATAATTTCTTTTTATTTTTTTTAATTTTCCATTTAATTTTCAAACTAATTTAAAATGTCATTTAAATTTTCAATTATTCCTTTATAACTATAAATACTTTTCATAGAAGTAATAACCTAATAGAGATCATTTTCTTGACAATTTAATATTTCTAAAGCTTTTGAATTCGAATAAGTTATCTATTTTTTTTTTTTATTAACTAAAATTATTCCATTACTTATATTATTCTAAATTGCTTACCAATAAGATTTTTCTAAAATTATTTTCGGAATTTTATCTATTACGGAACCATCTATTTCAAAGTTTTCTTCTAAAATTTCAGATGAATTTACTTAAGAATCGTTTTATTTATTATCTTAATGTGCTTATTATTATTGTTAAACGAATTTTCTAGAAGTATCATTTTCAATTTAAATTTCAGATTCTTTAGCACTATAAAGACATTCTGTAGTACATGTAGATTATTTTAATTAGTTTATATTATATGAATTAATATTATTATTATAAATGTTTTTTTCTATATTATTATTTAAATTATTTTCTTCATCGAAATTATTTTAAATATTCTATTATTTTTCACTAATACCAAATTAAGGCGAAATAATTTAATTTTAGACATTATCATGTGTTTATTAAATAGTTTAATTATAATATGAAATTTATTAATTTTAAAGATAATTTTGTTGTAAAAATAAAAAAGCCTTTTTTTCAAAATAAAGTTCAGATTAAAAAAAAAATATTAAAAATATCACAAAAAAACTTGAATAAAAACTTATTTCATATTATCGGATTAAAATATATAAAAAAACTATAAAAATAATTACTATTTTAACTTAAATTTCTAATTTTTTAATCTTAATTATACTTTTTACACTTATTAAACATATTAAACCAAAAATGAAAACTTGAATTTAATTAAATTTTTAATTTTGCTAATTATCAAAAAATTAAAAAATTAAAATCTTTAGTTCAAAGTAATTCACAAAGGATATTACTTTTTGTATTTAATTTGTTAAATGTACATAGAATTATTAATTTATTATTACTAAAATAATTTAAACTATAAAATTTAATAAAGACAATTAAATATATAGATTAAGTGATTCACTTTTTTATTCCATAAATTAATAAATAAAGTCAAATAAATAAAAAAAAGAATTATAATTTATTCGTTATTTTCTTTAGTAATTATATTTTAAAAACACTAAAATTTATTATAAAAGTAACTCATTTTTTATTAAAAAACAGATATATTTTTAATTATTTTTTTCGTTTATTTTTAAATTTCATTTAATTAATTTAAATTTTAGAATAAAACACATTAGTTGTTTGAAACTCGTTAATTATATTTTTTTATTTAATTAAAATTCATTTTAGCAATATTTTTTTGTCCTTAATTTATTGATGATTTTAATTAATCAATTTAAATACTTTTTATTAAATAATTAATTAGGTATTGTTAGTATTTTATGTATCATCTAATTTTTATATTCCTTTATAATCAGAAAGGGTTGTTTTATTGATTTAAATATTTTATTTATTTAAATATTATTTAATTTTTTGATTTGCTTCAGTTTGATTTACAAAATCATCTCCAAATGTGTGCAATAATTCCATTTTTTATTTTTTATTCTTATTTTAAATATATAATTAAAAATAAAATATTTTTTTTTAATAATACATATTAACAAAAAATAAATAAAAATGTTAAATTTAAATGAACTTAACAACAGATATACAAATTTATTAAAAAATTTAATTATATAATTAAAAAATAGAAAAAAAATAATATTTTTTATATGTAAATTTATCTATTATTTTTATTTTAAAAAAATATTATTTTATATAACTAATTAAAATAAAAAAAATATCGATTTCTTTATAATATACTATAAATAATTTTATTTTTTAAAAAATATAAAAAATTGTTATTAAATAAAAATTAATTAAAATTAAATTTTATTTAATTAATTTATATAGTTTTTTATAAATATTATAATTATATGTCTTGATTATTTTTATTTAAATATATATATGCATATTTTATTTTATATTTAATATTTATTTTTAAATAACTAATTTATTAAAATAAAATTTTATTATAAAATAAAAAAAATAAAAACATTATTTTATTATGATTGATTAAAGCAAATACAAATTTAAAAAATTTGATACAGAATCAGATTCTGAAAAGATTTTATAAAAAAAGAATTTATCAGTATTATAATAATCTGCATTTTAATCAATAAATAAATATTATTAGTAAAAAAAAAATAACAATATTATTATTATTAATATTTTAATCAAAGATCAGGAAATGTATGTGATATTTTAGGATATGAAAAAAATTAGTATCCTAATCAATATTTAAATTTAGAAGTAATTATTAGAAAAAAAAGCAATTTTATTTAATTTTAAATAAAAAACAGAATATTGATTTTAAAGAAGAAATATGTAAAAACTTAAGATCTTTGAAAAAATCATATGATATATTAAAAAATAAATATAATTGGCAAGAAAAATAAATTTATATATTAAAAGTAAAAATAAAAAAAATAAAAAAAATAAAAAAAAACATAAAAAGTAAGAAACTGATTAATTATCAATCCTTGAAAGTTAGCTTTAAGGCAATTCCTAAAATTCCTAATAAGTATTAATAAATTTATAATATTTCTATATTTACAAATAATGTTTTTATAATTAGATTTTAAATAATTTAAAAGAATAACTTTAATCAATTAAAATTAAATTAGATGAAAGTGAAATGAATAAAAAATCATATTAACATATAGTATAAAGAATGAAAGTTGATTTATATATATATATAATTTATTTAATTAATTAATTTTTTAATAATAGAATGATTTATAAGCATATAAATTAAAATTATTTGGTACTGAAGATTTATTATAAAGCGAATTATTATAATTATAAAATGCAGAAGAAAAAAATGTAAAACAAAATCAGAATAATCATAAAGTCAATAAGCTTATGATGATGTTTAAAAAGTAACTTAAAATTTTATTTTTAAAAAATATATTAAATATTACTTTATAAAAATAAAAAGAATATAAAAATTTTCCATTAAGAAAGAGAATCTAATATATCTAGATTATAAAAGAATTTAGATGCCAAATTAGATATAGAAAAAAAACGGTATTTTATTAAAAAACTAATAAAAAAAAAAACTAAATACAAAAAACAAAAAAGAGAGGAAAGACTAAAAAGATAAATAGAAATTGCAGAAATAGCTTAGAATGATATAAATGGCTCTAATTTAGTAAAAAATAAAATAAAATAATATTTTATTTTAAAAAAATAATAAGAAAAAATGGAGAATAGTTTATTTTATAAATTCCTTCTTATGCTTATTTTTAAAAAATAAAATGGACCGATTAATGAATAAATATTAAGAAGTAGAAAAAGCCTTCCAAAAAATAAAAGCTTAAACAGGAATATCTGTGGCAAATGAAATAGTCCATAAATTTTTAAATAAAGATAAAAATTATAATGATTTATTAAATACTGTTTCTGATTATGAAATCAAAATTCAAAATCTAAAATAATAAAATAAAAAATATTAATAATAATTAATTTAATTAAGATCAGTTTAACCATAAGAAAAATAAATTAATAATAAATAATTTTCATTAGAAATGGAAGAAATTAATACATAATTTAAAGATGTTATAGAAAAAGAAGAAATAGCTTTGTTAACTTAATAAAAAGCATATAAATGGGGAATTTATAATATTATGAAAATAGAAAAAGTATTTACTAAATTAAATATTATATTTAATAATTTATAATAAATATAGGTATTAGGAGTTAAAATACATGATATAAAATATTATTAAAATATGTATCCACTTAAAGATTTACCTATACTTTACAATACAATATTTTAATATTTAAGAGAAAATTTATTAAATAAATCATCAGACGTATTAAATCTGATCGGAGACATTTTTTTTATATTATATATAATTATATTTATATAAATTTATTTGTTATTTATGAAAAATTTAGTTTATTAAATAAATCTTAAATGATTAGTATAAAACATTAAAAGTATTAAATGAATACTATGATTCAAATACACTAAATAATCGAATTTTACATAAAAAAAATTCACAGAATTAAAAAAATAATAGTAATTTTGATGAAATTAATTTCAAAAATGAAGATGAAGATTCAAATAATTCTGATGCGAAAAGCAAAAGTTAAAATATTTATTAAAATTAAAAAAAAAAATTAAAAAAAATTAAGTTAATGATGATAATCCTGAAAATTTTTTAAATAGATAATTTAAAGATTGAATAAAAAAATTAAATTTTTTATAATAAGAAATAAACTGTAATAATAATAAACATATTATTACATTATAAAAATAAGACGTAACATATACCAATATATATATATATATTACATTAAAAAAAAAAAAAAAAAATTACTCAATTTTTAAGAATATCTACAAAAATATCTTTATCAATTTATACATTTCCAATTTATCTTAATTTTTTTTTCCTTCTTTTTGTCTTTCCAATAATTTTTTTTTCCTTGAATAATCTCCTCCGTAACATTTAGCAGTAACATTTTTCCTCATCTAAGAAATTTCTTCCTTTGCAATAATCTTACTCCCCACTTTAGCCTAAATAATTAGCGTAAACTATTATGCAGGTAATTTATCTTTTAATTTTCCACAAATTAGTTTTCCAAACTACTATGCCCTTCTTTCATGCACCATAAAAGATAAAGTATCAACCGGTTCACCCATTAATAAAATTACTAATTTTTTATTTTCGCCATCCTAAATCCAGTATGGAAATAATCCAAAGTCGCATAACCTTAAGTCATAGACTTTAATTTATCGAAAAAATCACTAATAATTTCACTTAAAGGGAACTCGAATTTTATTTTTTATCTTTTATCATCAATTAAATGAATTTCTTTTTAAATCCCTCTCCTTTCAGAACAAAAATTTAATACTTCCTATATATATTCTTTTGGGCAAATAATAGTTGCTTCTACTATTGGTTCTTCATAATATTCCACATTTACTTCTTCTGGGGCCATTAATGCATTTTCTATTTCAATAATTTTATCTTATCCTTTTAATTTGGCTCTATATGGTACATTCGGTGTAGTTAAAAAACACCCTAAACCATATTCATCATCTAATCTTTATTTAAATACATCCATATGCAACAAACCTAAAAATCCACATCTAAACCCTGGACCTAAAGCTGCCGAACTTTCTTTATAAATACTCACTGCAGGGTCTGTAAGAGCTAATTTATGAATACTTTTTTACAAATTAGGGTAGTCGTCAGGATCATCAGGATATAAACCAGCAAATACCATCGAGTGTACAGGTTAAAAACCAGGTTCAGGCTCTATAACTTAATCAACTTTATGAAATGTATCACCTACTCTAGCATCTGTCACTTATTTCATATTTGCAAAAATATAGCCAACTTCACCTGCTGTTAGGCGTGCTTTGGGGGTCATTTCAGGGTTTAATACTCCTACCTTAATATATAAACTTTATATATATATATATATACATACTTCAAAAATTTCGTATTTTTTTTTAAAAGCACATGATTAGATATATTCACCTTTTGATATAAAACCATCTTTGATTTAAGCTAACATAATAACTCCTTAATCTTTCGAAAACCAACTATCAATTATAAAAGATTTAAAAGGCTTATTTATATCAGCTTCCGGAGGAGGTATTTTTAAAATAATTTCATCAAGTATATTTTAAACTCCTTTCCCTGTTTTGGCACTAATATAATGTATTTCTTCCGGTTCTATTTCGAATAATAATTACATTTATTCTGAAACGTCTTCTGGATTAGCTGCTGGCATATCTATTTTATTTATTATGGGTATTATTTTTAAATTATTTTATTTAGCTTTTTCATAATTGCTTAATGTTTATGCTTATATGCCTTAACAAGCATCTACTAATAATAAACTTCCTATTTTAGTTTTTTACTTTTTATTTTGTATTTTTTAAAAAAATTACCATTACAAGAACGCATACTACGAGAAACTTCGTAATGAAAATCTACGTGACCAGGTGTATCTATTAAATTTAAAAGATATTTTGTGTTATTATATGTGTATTCCATTGATGCTGATTATGCTTTTACGGTTATTCCACGTTCTTTTTCAACTTTTAATTTATCTAAATATTAAATACCTTTATTGTTATTAAAAAGTATTTTATATTTTTATTTTATATAAAATAATAACCGGCTTTTATACTGCCTGTTAATTCTAAAATACGATCTGCTAATGTTGATTTACCATGGTCTATATGTGCAATAATGTTAAAATTACGAATGTTTTGTATTGGGTAATTTGGCTTTAATTAGGTAAATAAATATACAGATTTATTTTAAATTTGTCTAAACATATTTTTTTAATTTTATATTTTAATATAAATAAAAATATAAATACATTTTTTTACATTAAAATAAATATTTATTTTATATTAAAATATAAATTCTAATAAAACTAAATTTTAATAATTAATATTTAATAATAAAAATCATAGATATTTCTATTCATTTTATTCATACAAATATAAAATTAGATATTGTTTAAACATATATTATATAATAAAAAAATGAATTAATTAATAAATTAAAACTTTACATAAATGTAAAGTAAAAATAAAATAGAAAAAAATAAAGTATCAAAAAGCCTATTATTTTTTTAAAATATAACTATTATTTTATTATTATTAATATATCTATTTTTCTTAACTTCTTTGACTATAAAAATAATTATTTTTATTATTATTATTATTATTATTATTATTATTATTATTATTATTATTATTATTATTATTATTATTGTTATCAATATTATTATTATCATATTTTAATAGCTTTTTTTAATAAATATTTATAAAATTACATTAAACTTATTTATCAATTTTTATTTTATTATTTTAATATTTATATATATTTATTAGTTTTTCATATTCTTATTTTAACTTATTTATTTATTTTTTTAATTATTCTATCTCTATATCTAAAACATTTTTACATTTACTAAATTCTTCTCTTTCAACTCTTATTTATGTTTAATATAATCTACTTAACTATATATATTATTACTTTTATTAAATTAAATCACTTAATCCCATAAAATTGTACTTTTCATAATAATCAATTCCACAAAGAATTTATTCACATAATTATTTATAATTTTTAACTAATATAAATGGTAAATTATCATTTTCATTTGTTTTATACAAAATTTGCATTTTATCTTAATAAGGTTATATAAAGTTATTATTTTCGACAAGTATATATTATTTTAATTATTTTATTACATATTACATAGCAATAGTAAATTAATTTTCATAAGTAGCTATTAAAGACAAAATTCTAAATAATATATCTATTTATATACTTTCATCTAAAAATATTTGCTCCTATTCAATTTATTATTGATTTTCCTAATATTTATCTATAAGTTTATATAAACCTGAATATTTTTACCGTTTCCATATTGGAATTTCCTTCATGAAATTATTTGTCAAAAAAGAAGGTTTTTTTTGTACTTTGTTGCCACTTTTTAAAGTACTCTATTAGATACTCAAAGGACTCTTTGAAATATTTAAATGACTCAACGTTTTCTCTTCTTATTCTAAAGAATTACTCTATTATTTTATTTAAGAATGAATTTATATTTTTAATATGGATTTTCTGTTGTCTTTTAAAGAAAGGGAAGTTTGGCTTGTTAATGAAGTTGTTATATTTTTTGTTAAATTCTCTTTTTTAGTTTTTAGGGGCGATGCTATATTTTTTGTTTTATAATTATTTTTCGGAGATTTTTTTTTTTATTGATTTTTTTTTAAAAATGGGATTTCGAGTGTTTTTTTGGGAGAAGGACTTTCAAATGATTTTTCGGTATTTTTTAGTAATGGGGGAGTTTTTTGGGGGGATCGCGAAAATTTGGTTTGGTTTATTTTCTTAATTATTATTGGCGTGTTCATTTTTTTATAATTTGATTTTTTTTTAATAAATTTAATATTATATAATTTATTATTTTTATATAATCTAAATTAAATTTTTATTTTTTATTATATAATTTTTTTATATAAATATAATATATTTTTTTATAAAAAAAGTATAAAATTTAAAGTTTGCTTTTATATTTTTATTATAATTATATAATTTTATTAATCTATAAAGTTATTCTGATTATTAATTTAAATATTATAAATACATAATTTTAAATATTTTAAATTTAAAAAAAATAAATAAAAATATTTAAAATATCATGTCTATGTTATTAAATAATAAATAAATAAAATTATTAATATTATAAAATATAAAAATAAATTATTTAAAAAAATAAAGTACATATTCAATATAATAATTTTTTAAAAAAAATATATAATAAAATTAAATTTTTTTAATCTTATTTATTTTAATGCATAAATCATTATTTAATTTTTATTAAATATTTAACAATATTAAATTATATTAACTTAATATATTAAATATTATTTATTAAAATATATTAAATTTCTACTTTTAATATTTATATTTTTATTACATAAATATATTTTAAAAAAATTTATATAATTTGTTTTTAATATTTTTTAATTGATTTATTTAAATTATAATACTTTATCTAAAAATAAATTAAATTTTCTAATTCTAATCATTGATTATTAAGAAACATAAAAATAATATTAAATCATAACTTTTTGAATAAGGAATAAATTATAAATATAGTAAAATAAATGATAAATAAAGATAATGTATAATATAAAAAAATTTAAATATGTAAAATATATATATATATATATATATATATATATATATATATATAATTAAATATAATAATTAATATTTCAAGCATGATTTTCAAATACATATATTATAATTAAAAAATAAAAATATTTATTAATTATAAATAAAAACATAAAACAAATATTATTCAAAAATTTAAACAGTATATAATGTTAATATATATATGAATTTATATTTAATATAAATTAAAAATAATAATAAATTTTTTTCTAACGAAATATTTATTAGAAATTCTTTGCAAAAAAACTAAAAACAATAGCCATAGACCGACTATTTATTTTATAAAAATTCATATTAAAAAGATATCCAATAATAATAATAGTGATTGTTTTAACATAGTAAATAAATAAACTATGTAAAATTCATTCTAATACTGAATCTTAATAAAAAAAGACTTATTATCTTTATCTATACACACTTTAATCTTTAGAATTCAGAATTATAAAAAATTCATAAGACGCTTTAAAACTAATTTCTGGTATTACAAAAAATATGCTTTTATGGAGATAATAATTTTGTTTAAGCACTTAAGTAATAATATAAATAAATACTCGAAAATAAATATTATTAGTTATAAAATAAATACTGTATAGTATTAAAGTAAATGACGATATTTATTTTATAATAAAAATACAAAAAAAAAAAATAACTTTAAAGCCTATGAAAGAAAAATTAATTTTTATAGATAAAAAGCATGATATCATTAAAGCTTCAAAGTCAAAAAAGATGTTAAGTATATTATTAGAAATTACATAATGTATTAATGGTTTAATAATGTAAGAATTAATTAGATTAAAAATGCTTAATATGTTCAAAAAATAATTAAGTTGTGATTATAGGCATGAAAAACGGTTGTTTGTATTGAGGATATTACCAGTTTTAAAAAGTTTTGAATTCATTAAATAAATAAAACAAAATATTAAAAAATATATGAAATTTTTAATATATTTAAATTTTTAATATTATTTATTTTAAAAAAAATAAAAATATAATAATAAATTTTTAAAATAAATATAAAAATTCAATAATTTATATTTTAATCTTATCAATATTTATATAAAATATATAATAAATTAATAATTTAATGTAAACTATTTTTATTTTATTTTTTCAGAATCCAATTTCAGGATTAACAGCATCTAATTCTTCATGATCATAATTAGAAAAAAAAGAATATTAATATACTAAATTAGGAATAAGTGGCCTTGAGATTCTTTTTTTTAAGCAAAGTAATTCTTATAGCATTTACTAATTTTCATCTATAGAAGAGGCTAAAATATTAGCGATTAATACATTATTTTAATCTTTTTTACCTATTATTTTTGCAGCTTCAGAATACTAAATATAAAAATATTTATGAACATAATTATAAATAAAAATATAAATATATATATATTTATATATATATATATATATATATATATATATATATATATATATATATATATATATATTATTATTATTATTTACTTACTTTTTCCCATACATCTCTAGTAATAAATGGAGGGTCTATTAAAATAAAATCAAATTAATTATGATATTAAACAGGTATTTCTTAAGGATTTTTAAAATCAAAATAAATAAAATTAGTATTATTTTTAGCAAATTTATTATCATATTCAAATAAAAAACAATTTTTTAAAAATTATTAATCTTATATTGAATAAAAAACACTAGGAGTTGATAAAAAAGCACATATTTTTCCATTTTATAATGTTTGATTTACTAATAATTCTATTGTTTTTGAAGAATACCAATATTAATTAAAATTTGCATTTTCCGGATTTTTTACTATAAATTTATTTTTTTTATCGTTCATATTTGTATAATAATTATAAATAATTAAAATATTATTTTTATAAAATAATATAAATATCTTTAAAAATATTATATTAATAAGTAAAAAATATATTAATAAAAGCATTTTTTAAAAATAATTATTTAATTTTATTTAAAAAAAATACATATCTTTATATATAACATTTTTTTTCAATTCTAAAGCATTTACTTATTATTAACATTCCAAATTTTAATAGATTTATCCCTAAAAAATAAATATATATTATAATGATATAAGAATTAATATTAAATGAATAAATAAAAATATATATATATATATATATACATATATATATATTTATTTATTTATATATTTATATATATATTTATATATATATTTAATATTAAATTAATTACCATGAACCTGTAGCTACATTAAGTCTTTCATCTACTGCTAACCCCCAAATAGCATAAGAATGAGATAAAAAGCTTTTAATACAATCTCCTTATTCATAATCCCACATTTTAATAAAGCAATCTTCAGACCCTGAGATAATTATAGTATCTTATAAATATACAAGTGCCCAAACTGGTCCTGAATGTCCAAACATTTTTTAAACACACTTAAATTATTCCATATTCCATGTCCTGATAGTAAAATCAGAACTTCCAGTTGCTATTATTTTGCCTTGTTCCAATTCTAAAATACTCCATATAGGTAACTCATGTCCTTTTAGAGTTTATTCTACTTATTTAGTTTCTAAATTCCATATTTTCAGCGTATTATCTCTTGAACCTGATGCCAATTTTTTATTCGAAAGACCTTTAATTACTCTAACATAATCATCATGTCCTTATAATACATAAAGACAATTAGCATTGCTTATGTCCCAAACTTTTACTGTTTTATCCTCTGAACCGGAAATTAATTTAGATAGATCATCTGTAGGTTAAGTAAGAGACCTTACTCCTGAATCATGTGCGTTATTTATGGAATATACTAACTAATAATTCGTAGAATTCCACATTTTTATGGATTTGTCACTTGCTCCACTAGCAAATTTATTAGAGCCTACATTTAATAAACACCTTACTTATTCAGTATGATCAGTTATTGTATGCATACATTTTCCTTATACAATATCCCATATTTTTATTGTTCTTTATTTATTTTTATTTTTTTATTTTTTATTTTTTTTACTTATCTTCACTTCCACTAACAAATCTATTTCCAGAAAGAGCACATACAGTCCAAATAGCTTTTGTATGTCCAGTTAGACATTACTATACTTCTAATTTTTTACTAGCCCATATTATTACCATATTATCTTCAGCACAACTAGCCAAATTTCCATCTTAGAGTACTTATAAACTCCTAACAGGAAATTTATGTCCAATCAAAGTTTTTATACACTCTCCTGTTTTTGGGTTCCATATTTTTATTGTATTATCAGCTCTATATAAATATTTTGTATACATATATATTTTTTTAAAAAAATATGTTTATAATTTTACGATCCTGTACATATACTATTATCTGGTAAAATACACAAAGAATAAATAAAAGTATTATGAGCCTTAAATTTCTAAACAACAGCACTTTTTACAGGATCTAAAATTTAAACATTTCCATCTCTAGAACCTGTCACTATTAATCCATTTTTCATAACATCAATTGCATATATATAATCTCCATGAGAGTCGAAAGAATTAAGGATTTCTCCTGTATTAATATCCCATATTTTTACTGATTTATCATCAGCGGCTGATATTATCTTATTGTCTTTAGTTACATGTAGCTTTCTTATATAATCATCATGTCCATAAAAAGATCTTATTAATTATCCGGATTTAACATTCCATAATTTTATCACTTGATCTTGTCCTTTTATTTGTTAAAAATATTTTTTTTATTTTTTTAAATAGTATTTTTTTTTAAAAAAAATTAATTAATGCAGTAAATTTACCTGCTGATAAAATATTGCCATCTGGTAAAGGTTATAAAGCGAAAATAGTCTTAGTATGTCCTGTGAGTGCTTTTTCGAATTCATCATTATTATAATTATAAAACTTAATAACATTATCTTTAGCAATAGCAATTGAACCATCTGGCATAGTACAAATAGCATTTAAATTTTTATCATGAATAAGAGTTGTTTGTTTACATTAATGAGTTTCCGGATCCCAAAATCTAATAGTTTCTTTTTTTAAAAAAAATATACATACATACGCATATATTATATAAATTTTTACTATCTTTAGAACAAGAAACTAAAGTGCCATCTTTTGCAACAGTCATATCCATAACATGATCTTGATGCCCTTAAAGAATTTAAAGACAATCAGCGGATCTAGAATGCCAAGACATGTCGATCATTTTAATTTCATGATGTTCTAGTAACTATTTAAGTTTTTCTTTAATAAACTCTATTATTTCTTCTTTGATTTTCTTGAATTTTACTGCATCAAATTTCGGTAATTTTTTCAAATGTTCTTTTACGTCTAATTCCTATAGTTGATTTAAGCCTTAGTTTTTAATTAAGCTATCACACAAATTTTCTACACTATTATAATTATTTCCTTAAGTAGCCTATATAATTTCTTTTAAACTTTTTTCTTCCCGGTTTAGAATTTGTTTGGTTTCTTCTAAAGCAATATCTATTGCATCATAATGAATTTTATTGTTAATTTTAAACTTGTCCTGTGTATTTTCATATAATAGTTTAGTCATTCTCATCATGTCTAAAAAACTGTCCTCAACTGTATCGTTGAAAAATTCTCTTTGAATTCTTAATTTATCTTCTGATGCTTCTGTATTTGCATATAAAATGTTTTCTTTGAAAATCTTCTCTTTTAATTCTTCTGAAGTAGCATAATTTTATAAAAATTGCTTTATGTTTATTAGGTTTTTTGCGTGATTTTAATGGTTTGAAAGCATACAATTTGTACAGGCTAAACGATCTTTGCATGTACCTATATTACATACATACATTATTTGTTGAGTTTCATGACCTTGTTTTTTGCATTTTAAATTTATTAAAAAATTCTCTACGTAGGATGATGCCATTTTTTTTAAAAAGGTATTTATTTATTTATTTTTATTTTTTTTGTATTTCTTTTATTTATTTTTTATTATTATTATTTTATATTTATAAGGCTTTTTAATATTTTTTATTGTAGTTGTTTTTTTATTTTTTAATAAAAAAAAATTGACTTCAATAGAATTATAAATGCATATATTTTTTTTTAATTATTAAAAAACAAATTAATTAAAAGTAATATAATAGTTACCATTCCCCAAATTTTATTATAGTTTAAACAATTATTATTAAATTTATTTATTAATTTTATTATTATAATTTTTTATATTAATAATAAAAATTTTATTTTGAGAATTTTCAAAAAATATTTTAATAATAATAAATTTCCATCAAATTTTAAAATATAAAAAATTTGATTATATATATTTTTAAAAAATAAGTATTAGATTAATATTATAAATAATTTTTTTAATTTTGAAAAATCAATATAATTAATATATTAACTAAAATATATTCCTAAAGAAAAAATTCCTTTTCACAAATCTCCTTTAGCACTTTTATTTTTATTTTCTTCAACTTTCTAAAAGTACTCAACTTTTTAATTTTAATCCGGTACAATAGTAGAATCCCCAGGTTACCACCCAGCAGGACAAACATCTCCAAACTTATCAGTATGTTAGAAGGCTTTAATAAGTCTCAAAGTTTCCTCTACACTTCTTCCCACAGGTGCGTCATTAATTTATACAGTTCTTATAGTTCTTTTTCCATCAATAATAAATAAACCTCTAAGTGCTGCTCCATATAATTCATCCATTTCATCTTCTACCAAAACCCCATAGGCTTTAGAAATTCTCTTCGAAATATCAGCCAAGAGGGGGATATTCAACTTTCCTACACCACCTTAATTTCTTGGAGTTTTTGTCCAAGCCAAATGTGTGAAATGAGAGTCTGTAGAAATCGCAATTATTTTAGCACCAATAGCCATAAATTAATCAACTGCATCTGAAAAGGCAACTAATTCTGTAGGACATACATATGTAAAATCAAAAGGATAAAACACTATTATTAAATATTAACCTTCGTATTAATCTAAAGATCTTACTTCAAATTTTCCTTCAGGGGTTACGGCCATCGCGGAAAAATATGGAGCTTTTTAACGAGGTAAGGTTACACGAGGGATGTATTCGTATTTAGCAATTGTTGATGTTTATATTTGGATCAGTAAAATTGATAAAAATATAAAGAAGTTTGATTTGTTCATCTTTTTTTTTTTAATATTTATTATAATTAAAGATATATTAGTATTTATGTATTTATATTTAACAATATGTTTATTTTATTATTAATATTAATTTATTTTTTATATATAATATATAAATATTAATTTCTATTGAAAATGTTTCTATTGTTATTATTTAATATTTACTATAAAATATTTATATTAATAATATTTTTAATTATAAGATATAAATAAGATTTTATATATATTAATTATTTATTTACATATGAAAAATAGTATTTGTAAAATGTTAATCTTTATACATTTTTTTTGTTGTATTTTATAAATATATATATTAAAATCATTTATCATTTATTGTTTAAAATAATACAATTATCAATAATACTATTAAATCTAATTTTTTTTTTTATAAATTTGCATTTATGACTTTAATATATATATTTTTCTTATAAATAATAATTTTTAAATTTAGATTAAAATAATTTAATCTAATTGAATTTCAAGTATTAAATTAATAATTATTTTATATTTTATTGAATTATATATAATTTCTAATAATAAATAAAAAAAAAAATTAGATATAATTAAATATATATTAAATAAAAAAATATATTAATTATTTATATATAAAATATAAATATTATAAAAGAAATTATATTTAATTATATAATTATTTATAAATATAATTAATATATTTAATATAAAATATTTTTTTTAAAAAGTATATATGTAAAAATTAATAAAATTAAATAATAAATTTATTTTTACTATATATTTATTTATTAATAAAAAATTTTTAAAAATTAAATTTTTCATAAAAAAAAATATTCAATTGAATTATTTTATATAAATATTTATTAAAATAAAAATAAATACATTTAATAGATATATAATTTTTTATAAATTAATATAAAAAAACAACAAAAAACAAAATGAACTTAGATATTACTAATAATAACACATAGTCTTTATAATAAAAAATATTAAATGAAATAAAAATATAAAATAGCGAATTTTTTTAAAATATTTAAGATTATCCAAACTTAAACTTATATTTTAAATCGTAATTATTTTTCTAAAAAAGTACAAATATAAATTTTTTTGAAACCTCTTATTTTTCAAGTTAAAAAATATCAGAAAAATAAAGTACTCATAGATAAAATAATATGTATTCAACCCCAATATAATCTAAAGAAAATAATCTTCTTTTCCAATATTCTATAGATGAAAACAATGATTAATTAACCAATAATAGACTTTTAGAAAATAAAACAAATAATAAATTAGTAAATTTAGTTAGTTTAAATTCAATTATTTCAGACAAAGGATATTAAAAATATATAAATATTTAGAAATAAAGCAAATCTATAAATCTTTTATAAAAAAGTATGGAGTAAAAAAAACAAATTTCCGTTTAATAAACTCTATATTAAGCATTTTCAAAGTTCAATATTTAAAAAAAATAATTTAAGATGTTTTAATGAATATAAATTTACAAAAAATAAATTTAAAATTATTAAAAGAAATTGAAAATTTAAAAATAACTTATAAATAATTTTTTTTATTTAAATTAAATGAAGACTCATCTAAAACTAAATGTATTCTTATTTTAAGAAAAAATCAATTCAATAAATTTTTTGTTCATTTTGAAACTCATAATTCTCTCAAAATACTTATGGCAGGAGATATTTTAGATATTATATAAAAAAAAAAATATTATTATTTAAATAAATTATAAAGTAATATAAAATAAATATTTATTTTCATCTATATAATTAAAAAAAAATTAGGTTTTCAAAAATGAAATATTATCAATTATATTATAAACATAAAACGAAGAATAAAAAAAATAAATAATCAATGAATTAAAGTAATTTTTATATGCGGATTTTTTATTTAAATTTAAAAAATAAAAATAATAAGTTCTCATTTATAAGAATATTAAAATATAAAAAAATAAAGACAATAATAATATAAAATATGAAAAAAAAAAAAAAAATCAAGAAAAAAGATTTTAAATTATAACTGAATGTAATGAAGGACTATATAATCCTATACCTTATAATCCAAAATTCCAATCGTAACCGATTCCGAAAGCTAAAATATTTCCATCTAACGAAAATGAGGCCGCAGAAACAGCCTTTTTTGTAAAAGAAATTTTTTTAATAATATTTTTTTATTCAATATCCCAAAAATACTAATTTTTTATTTGTTTCTAAATAAAAACAATATTATTTTATTTTATTTTACAATTTTTCCGTCTGACCCAAAACTAACCAAAAAGTTATCATTTTTTGGTAAAAATAAGACTTCATTAACAGGAAAAGAAAAAAATATATTTTCATTTTTTTTATTTTTGATTTTTAAATGTCCTTTTAATTTCTTATAATTTTATACCAAATATTCATTTCCTTAATTACAAATTTTATAAACTTAAATAATACCATCAATAAAACCCAAAGCCAAATTAAATTTATTATTATTTATACATATAGATTTAATAGGGCAACTATATTCTATTTTCTAGCTAAAAAACTTAATTTATAATAATAATATCAATTACTAAATATTTACTAAAATCAAATTATTTTAAACAGTACAAATACCTAATAATGGATAATTAAAATCACAAACTATTATGGGTTCGTTTATTTAAAAATACTTTTTTCTTTATGATTTTGACCTTAATATAGGACTATTACTCCTTCCATTAATACGCTTATTAATATTTTATATTCTTCTAACCATTATAGATTACAGGCAGGTAGTTAATATTAATCTATGATAGTTTTTTAAGACTTTTATAAAGAATAAGTATTTAAAGTATTATTTGCAGAAGAAAAATATATTAGTTAGGAATCTATTCTTATACAAAAATTTAATATTGGGTGATCATCTTAAAAACCTTTTTCGTAAACTATTCCTTTAATTTTATCTACTGAGTAAATTTTTAATTATCCTGCCCATGTAGAAATACATAATTTATATTAGTTTTTTGAATTAAAAAACTTTATACATGAAATTGTGTCTTGTGGTTAAGATTAAATTTCTTTAGTTTATATTTGTAAAGTTTATAATTGTTAGTTTTCTATTTTTTATGGCATTTTCTTTGCTGTTTCATTTATAGGATTCATTAATTTTTTTTTTTTTTTTTGCTTTTTTTTATATTTTTATTTTTTAGCAAAAAAAAAAAATTTAATTAAAATTGTTTTTTAATTTATTTAATGAATATATATTCTTATATAAAATACAAAATTATATTAAATTAATAATATATTCAATATTATTACTAATAAATATTATAGTTATAGTTTTTTTTGTTTTTTAAGTTTCATTAATATTAAACATTAAAATATATAATTTTTTATTACTAAAATAATAAATAAGAATTATTATTATTTTCAATAAATTTAAGAAAATATTTATCTTTCTCAATTAAAAAAATATTTAATTTTCTCTATTTATTTTAAAAATACAAATTTTATATTTATTTTGGCATAAATTAAATTATTATTATTCTCTAAATAAAATTATAATAATTATTCATTTAATTAATTTATAATTTTATATTAAATTTATCTAAATTATTATTATGTTTATTTAGATAATATTTCGTTTCTTATTTTATCAATTATAATATTATATTTAAATATAAAGGCGTATAGATAAATTATATTTTATTTTAAATTTTAATTATATACTTCTTATTTTTTTAAAAAAAACTAATTAGAGATATAAGTATTATTTTGTATTTAAAATAAAAATACAATTCAATAAAATAAATTTTTATGAAATATATATTTTTTTAAATTATGATTTTCTAATGAAACATATATTATAAAATAAAAATTTAATTTTTTTATTTTAGTAAAAATGAAGAAGTAAAAATACAAAACATAAACATATTTATAAAAAAAATTGTTTAAAGAAAAGAAAAAAGTTTAATAAAGTAATCATATTATTTACAAATATATTTTTTATTTATTTATTAAAACTTGAAAAAAAGGATTTCAAAATTATCTAATATCATGAATCTTATCTAAATTATAATTAAAAAGAGAAATTTTAAAATACTTATCACTAGAATATTTTTCCACAATATCTTGACAAAAATTATTCTTTTAAGCATTAATTAAAAACTCATAGAGTTCCTATCCGCACTCAAATAAATCATCTTACTAAAATCCACTAAGAATTTATAAATTATCATTCCAAAATTAAAATCCAAATACATTTTTAAATTTTTAACATAACAAAATTACACTAGCCGCAATTTTATTATGTTACCATTTTAAAAAAAAATCAATATTAATCAAACTTAATTCCAATAAGTATTCACAAAAAACCTTTTCAAATTAATCTTATTATTATGTTTATTAAAAAAAAGCTTCAAAGAAAAAAAACCTAGTTGGTATTAAAATATTATACTTTAAAGTTTTCAAAATAATCTCTTCTTATTTTAATAAAAGTTTATAATTTTCTATTTAGAATACATCAGCTATTTCATTCAGTTTAGGATATACTATTTCTTGAAATTTTGCAGCAATAAAAGTGCATCCACAAGCCATTTATGTTACTTAAAATAAATCTAAAAAAGTACAATTAATTTAGTCTAAAAATCTATATAATGTTACTACTGCTAAATGAGTAGTTTCTTAACTTAAATTTAATTTATAACATAATATTAAAACTTATTTTATTCCATATTATCTACTTAAATATTCCATTTTTGTTAAAATTTTTTTGACATTTTATATTTACTAAAATAAAAAAAATTAAAAAAAACTATACTAAATATTAATATATGTATATATATATATATATATATATATATAATATATATATATATTATTTATAATTTTTAGTATGTTCTTTTTACTTTTTATTATACTTTTATTTTTAAAATTATTATTTATAAAAAATAATTCTTTTTCTAATAGATTTTTCTATTAATTTAATTTTTATACTTTCATTTTTAAAATAATTATCATTAAATTTATAAATTATAATTATTATTAGTAATAATGAATTTTTTTTATACTGATTTTTTATTTTAAAACTAGATTATTTAATAGCCATGATCTTATATATGTTTATCATTTGTTAAAAATAATTTTTTAGTTTCAATTTCCTCTTATGATATTTAGTATTATCTTTCCTTTATTAATTAGTTTATATTTTCTAAAATAAAAGTTTATTCAATATTTTAACATTTATCTTATATGTTTAGTGTTTAATTTTGGTCTTAATTTATTGAGTATGTGCTTATATTCAAAATATTTTTTTTCTCATCTAAATTATAGTAAGGATATATATAAGGAGAAAAATTATAAATATGAGTTTCATCATTTTAAAATCGCATTTTTTAATTTTGATATAATTTATTCATTATTGAAAAAAAATTTTTTTGTTAACTTTTTTTTTTTTTTAATTAATTTTTCAAGTTTTTTTTTTTATTAATTTTTTTATTTATTTATTTGCACTATTATTTTTTTGTGAGTATTATTTAAGTTATGATTTTTTTTTTTTCAAAGTTGCTTAAGTAATATTTAAATATTTTAAATATTAATATTTTTTTAAAAAAAAAAATAAACAAAAGGAAAAGATATGTTTAAAAGTTATGAGAATTTCCATTTTTTTTAAGAAAATGTTTAATTTTAATTGAATAAATTTTTAATTTTTATATATATTTTAATATTTTTAATCATTTAAATTTTATTATGAAAAATATTTCAAATCAGTTTTTTATATATAATTTTATTAATTTGGTAAGTTTTAGTTCAAATTGCTTAAATATTTTTTGTTTTTTATTAGTTTTTTTTGTTTTAATTTTTAATATTTTAAATTCAAAATGAAAAAAACCCTCGTAATTAATTTAAATAATAAAAATCAATTTAATTAATTTAATTTTTTCATCAAAAATATAAAATATAAATATATTTATATATAAAATTAATAAATAAATATAAATTATATTTAAATTTTTTTTTTTTTTTTCTTATCATTATTAAGAATATTCTATCTTTTTTTTTTTTTTTTTTTTCATAATATTTTATATATCAAAAATATTAAAATTCATTTAAAAAATAAAAGGATATAATTTTTAATTTTTTTTTTTTTTTAATAAAAATAAAATAAATAAAAAAAAAAACAAATATAATATGAACTTAAGAAAAACAATGATTTTATAATTTTTTATAAAATAAATATTTAAAAAATTAAGTTTATTAAACTTTTACATCAAAAAAATAATAATAAATAAAAAACAAATGATAAAAAATTGCTCATCTTTCAATATAAATAATTTATAATAAAAAAAAAATAAAAAAGGAAAAGAAAAAGAGCTAAAAAATATAGAAATCATTATACTTATCCAAGTTATATTCCATAACCAAATTTGTAAGATTCTTTGAAATAATCAGCTACAGCACATAATTTTAAAGCATAAGCCATACCATGGAAATGCATTGCAGTAGAAATTTTACCTTTAGAGCTTAAAGTAGCTTTAATTTCAGAAGTACTAAATCTTTATCTAAATCCCTATATATTTTTTATTTAAAATAAAAATAAAAAATACTAAGATAGTTTCAGTAAAGTTTTCTCTTGTATTATAGCAAAGCTCACTAACAATAAAAGTACCTCTTTTAACTGCAAATTAATAACCCAAAATACTCTAACCTTAACCAGCAACATGTTAGGCAATAATACTATGACTTTTATGCACATATTTGGCACCATAACTCATAAAAATAGTACTTTATTATAAACCAAAAAGTGTTTCGAAACCAGCAAAAAGTCTATTTCCTATAGTTTACATATGTCCAAATCCTAAAGCACCGGTTGTATATTTAAAACTAGTAATACTATTATTATCTTTTTTTTATTTAATTAAAATATTAAATATATATATATATATATATATTTTTACCTTCATAATTTAAATCTACATTAACTTAAGAAACACTAGTATCAGAACCAAAAGGGAAATTAGAAGCGAAAGTAAAATTCCAATTTTTACTTAATTATTTTATTATAGCAGCATCTAATTTTCCATCTGAATCCATTCTCCCAGTTAATATAAATTTGGGTTTTCCTTATCTTTTTTTAAAAGATAAATAATAATAAAAATTTATTAAATATATATTATAATATAAATAAAATTTACTATAAATCAATATATTCACCACCTACATATTAAACTTATAAACAACAATTAGAAGTTGCAGGAGGTTTTTACATTGCCATCATAGGATTTCCTTTTGGTTCTTAGGCTTAATCTCCGGCAGAAGAATATGGGATATTCCAAATTAAAGCAAAATGGAAATTTTATGAGAGTGCGCTTGCATATTCAAATTTAAAGCCTTTAATATGTTCTACTTTTTTAGTTATTGCTCTTACATTGTTTAAAAGACTTTAGAATTGGGGAGGTTTTCTAGAATTTACTCTAGGGTCAAGTCCAAGTTATTCTGTCGATTCTTCATCCTCAACCCTATATTGACCGTCTAAATGAGCGAAATTTTCAGGGTTGTCTATTCCTGAAAGTTATTCTTGGCATTTTACAAATTTTTGACTGAATAATTAAGAAATTAATTTCATTGTGTTATTTTATTTTATACCTTTTTTTAATTTTTTTATTTTTTATTTTTTTTTTTTATTATAAATATATCTTGTTAATTATTTATATATATAAAATTTATTTTATTAAAAAATAAAAATATAAAAAATTATAATATAAATAATTGAATAAAAAATAATTATAATTTTAAATTAGAAGGAAAAAAGCATATATAAAAAAAATATAAAAATGTAAAATACATAAACATAAATTAAGTTTCCTTTTGTTTTATAATTATAAAGTTTATTTTTTTTAAAAAAAAAAGAAATATATAAAATTATTCAAATATTTTTATAATTAAAAATAAAAAGTTAATTAAAAAAATTAAATTAAATATATAAATATAATATATATATATATATATATATATATATATATATTCTTAATTTATAGATTATAATCTATTTTCAAATTAATTTTGTATCTATTTATTTTTAATTATCATTAATCATTGACATAATATATATATCAAAGTTCTAATTATATTTTTATTCTATATCTTTTTCAGCATATACAGATTTTATAATACCATCAATAAATTCTCCTGCAGTATCATTAAGTACATTATTAAATAATTTTATATAAGACTTATCTTTAACAAATTCTATTTATCTATTATTTTCGAATTTGAATTTTCTTATATTTTCAAAATTATAGAATTTTTCTGGCAATTATAAAATTTTATCGAAATTCTAGAATATATTTTTTGCTTTTTATTTGTCTAATTCTCTTATGTCTACATTATTTATTTTTTATATAAGAGGGAATCTATATATTAAAAATTCTCTCAAAAAGCTACATTTTTATAAAGGATTATTTAATATTTATATGCTTTTTAAAGAAGAAAGGACCTCCAATTTAGCTAATTATAAAAGGCTAATAATATGATTATCTTTTAGGATTATTTCTTTTAATTTTTTAAAGTTTTTTAATATATTAAGGGTTTAATTTTCAATTATAAAATCAAATAAAATATATTAAAATTAAACTTTCTCAATCAACTCATGAAATTATTAATTACTTAGTACTATTTCATATGCATTTCCATAAATAAATAAATATATATCATCTTCTATTTCAGCATGACCACCTTCTACAAGTATATTTTGAAAATATTCCTTTTTTTTGGCATTTTGTTTATCTAAAAGTTTAATTCTATGTACTTCTGTTTACCATTATTCACTAATAATTTTTAAGACTTACTCTGGGTTCACATCCTCTTCAACTTCTTCTTCTACTTATTATTATTATTATTTTTTTGATATTTCTTCTTCTTTTTTTATATTCTATTATTATTATTATTGATTTATATTTTTGTTATTTTTTTTATCTTCTAATTAGATTAAATCTGCTGTTTATTTTTCAAATTCTTTTCTAATATTTTCTACTTATTTATTATCTAAGACCTTAATATTAGGAATATTTTAAATTATAATTTTTTAATAGGAAATTAAATTTAAATTTTTAAAGAAAGGATTTCCATCAAAATTTAATTCTGACAAATATTAATTATATTTTAAATTTTTTACATTTTCAATATTTTCAATCATATTATTTTATAAAAATAACTTTTCTAATTTATTTAAATTCTAAGTATTTTCGATTTTATTAATTTAATTTATTTTCATATTCAATTCAACTAAATTAGTTAAAGAATCTAAATTTTCTAATTTAGTAATTAGATTATTCGCTAAATTTAATATTTTTAAATTCACTAGTTATTTTAGACCTTCTATTTTTAAAATCTTATTCGAATGTAAATCTAAAACTTCTAATCTATTCAAAATATCTAATTAACAAATTTAATTTATTTAATTTTTAGGTAACAAAAGTACTCTTAATTATTATAAATTATCTAAATTATTAATCTCTTTTATTTGATTATCATATAAATCTAAATAAAGTAAATTCGGTAAACTTACTAAATTCTCAATTTTTCCTAATTTATTACGTTAATAAGTTAATATTTTTAATTTTTCTTCTCCTTCTAATAAAGGTATATGGTTTAATTCTAATTAATCTAAATTTAGTTTCTCTAAATTAATATCTCTTTCACATGGGCGTCTATAACATACCCAAACTCCTTGTATTTAAGGAAGTTCGCAAAATATTATATTTCCATTTGCTTATATACGTTTTAATGAACCATGTTTTAATAAGTATCGAAATCTTTCATCTTTTTCAGTTTTTAATATTTCTTGTAAATCTAAGTTCGAATAATTTTTTTAGGAATTCGATAATCCAATGTTTGTATTTTAACTAAATATGTCTATTTTTTTTTATTTTTTTAATAAAATATATTAAATTTTTAATATTATTATTATTGTTATATTTGTAATAATTTTATTTACTTTATTCTTAATTATTTTATTTTTCTTTTTTTCCACTGTTATTTATTTCTGGTAATTTATAATAATTATTTTTAGATGTATTTTTTTAAATTAAAGAATTATTGTTTATATTTTATAATTGATTTGTATTTGATGTATTTTCGATACCATTTTTTTATATTTTTGAGCAAATAACTCCACAATTACTTGTTAATGGACGATGTTAACTATTTTTTTAAATATATTGGCATTTATATATTTCTTATTTTATTTTTTTATATGAACCTTGAAACTTAAGAATTATTATTAAATAAAACATCAATATTTTGCTTTCTATTAATATTCATATAATTATTCCTTGATTTTTATTTTTTTTAATTCTAAGTTTATATTATAATTTTTTTTTGATTTTCTACTTTTATAATTAAGAATTATACATTATCAAAATTTATTTTTTTTTAATTTTTTTTTTTTTTTCCTTTTTTTTTTATATGTATTTTTTTTATTTATTTTGTTTATATTTTAAATACAAACTACTTTATAATAATTGATTAGTTTTTTTTAAAAAAAATATATACAAAAAATAAATATATTTTAAAATAATTTAAAATTATAATAATATTTTTTTTTTTAAAAAAAAAAAATAATAATAATTTTAATTAATTTTTTTATTATAAAAAATTCTAATAAAAGTTTTAGTTATTATTAGAATTTTAAATAGATTATATTTCAAATATAGAAATTAAAGGAGATATATAAATATTAAAACTTAATTATATAATCAATATATAGTATTAATTATTTAAATTTTAATTTATTAATTAAAAAAAAAGTATAAAAAATTTATATCTTTAAAAATAATATTATTAATACATCACTTTTACTAAGATAAATCATAATGATATATACTTTTTTTTTAAATAAAATTTAAAAAAATTAATTTAGAGAAAATTTAAAAAAATAAAAATAATAAAAATATACTAAATAAAACTTTGTTTTAAAAAAATAAACTTAGTAAACAGCATTAAAGGAAATATCATATATTTTTTTTACAAAAATATATAAATGATATAATAAAAATATTTTTTATATTATAATATATTTATTATTTTAAATAAAACAATTTCAAATTATTTTATAAGGATTAATAATAAAATTAGGATCGAAAATTTATTTAAGTTATCTCATATAATCCATTTATATACTATCTTTATAAATATTCAAATAATTTTTCTTTTAAAGACCTATCCCATGTTCTGCACTAATACTTCCATTATTTTCCTTTACCCAATTATAAAGAAACATCTCATGTTCTTTTTCCAAAACCTCAACACATTTCTAATCAAAGGCAGCAAACATTAAATGCAAATTTCCATCCCCAATATGTCCACAACTAGTTGTAATAGCAATATTTTAACATCTGTCTCTCATTAATTTCGAAATATAATGAAATTTGTCTGGATTTACACTAATATCATAAGCAACTAAAGTTCCTAAGTGTGCTGCTGCCTTTTTTTTATTTTATTTTATATATTTTAAATTAATTTAAATATTTTTTTACTTCTGCAACATTTTCTCTAATACTCCATAGTTATTAATATTAAGTTTCATTTTAAGACATAACGATATTATCAATATTAAAGTTTTAACTAATTAAAGAATCGAAAAACAATTAGGATAGATATTATATATCATGATTACACTAAATCTCTACTAAAATATAATGATTATTAAAACTATTATTATTCTAAAAAGGGTCTTAAATTCTACCACAACTATCTTTAAGTACTATATCATATGTTATTTAATCTAAATATTCTAAAGCTGCTAAATCTTTTCCTAATATTTCTATATATTTTTATAAAAATATAAAATATATATAAATATTATAAAAATATAAATATATATTAAAATATATATATATATATATATATATATATATATATATATATATATTTTGTTATATTTTTTATTTAAATTTTTGAAATAAAAATAATATTATATATTTATATTATATATACATTTAGCTTATTATTTTACGGTTAATACATCATTAAAATTCTCACATTTAATAACTAATAAACTTTTTAATTAATCTACTTTGCATATATTAATATCTGCTTTAGTTATAATGCCTAAAATTCCTTCTGAACCTACAAATAATTACTTCAAATCAATTCCAGTATTATCTTTTCTATTACAATTCCTTAAATTAAGAATTTCTCCGTTTGCTAAAACAACTTCTAATCCTAGTATATGTCCCCTTAGCGGTCCATATTTTATTAAACGGATACCTCCCGCATGTGTGGATAATAAACCTCCTATTTAGCAAGATCCTTTAGCTGCTAAATCTATAGAAATCTCATAATTATGAGGTTTTAAAAAATTATTTAATTATTCCAATATACAACCAGATTCTACACTTAAAGTACTATTTTATTCGTCAAAATTAATTATTTAATTCATTTTGCTTAATGATATACATATTTCATCATGTACAGATACTGAACCTCCTACTAAACCCTATTTTTTTGTATATATTGTATTTTTTTATATTTAAAAAAAAAAGTATTTACTGTATTTCCTCCTTAAGGAACAACAGCTATTTTTTATTCATTACAATATTTCATTATTTAAGATATTTATTCGGTTGTTTTAGGAAGTAAAACTAAAGGTGTTTCTCCTTTGAAGTTTTTATTCCAATCTACGTTGAACATTTCTATATCTTTTGGGTCTGTTAGAATATTTGACTTAGGAAGAATTTTATTAAAGTAGTTTATGTTTTCGATATTTATTTTTGAATATAAATTCGAACGAGGAGGTTTTATTAAAGAGAAACAATATTTTGATTTAGAAAACATCTTATTTTATTATTAATTTTTTTTTTTTTTATGCTTAATTTTTTAAAAAAAACAAATATAGAAAATTAAAAAGTATAAATATAATAAAAAAAAAAAAATAGATAAAATATATGGTCATTAATATATTATTTTATACATAAACAAAACACAAAAATAATAAATTTATATTTTTTTTTCACATTATAAAAGGTTAGAAAAATATTAAATATATAAAATTCTTAATATATTGATATAAAATTCTTAGTATATTTATAGATTTTTAATTAATTTTATTTTCTTAAAATCTTTATATAATTTCGTAATTAAAATATGTATAAAAAAAAATTATATATATATTTCGTAATATCTATAAATAAATAATATTTTATATCATATTTAATTAATATTTTCATATTCATATTTCAAACTTTCCAATTTCATTTTAAGATTTCCTAATAATTCATTTTATTATTAAAGAAATTTTTTTTTTTCGTCAATTATAAGATCAAAATTATTTTCCTAATATGAAATAATAAAAAAATTTAAAACAAAAAATTATAAAAATTACATCATTTAATTTTTATCCATATTTAATTGATTATCTAGCTCCTGCAGTATGTGCTCTAACTTTCCCAATACTATTATTTCCTTTACTACTTGATCTATCTTAATAATTAACTTACCCACCTTCCCCTTTTTGTATTTCTTTAACTTCTTTTCTTAACTTATTAATTTCTGAAATCAATTTTACATTTTTAGTCATTAATGTTAAATTATATTCTTTATGAATTTTATTATCTTATTTTAAATATCTTTTTAGTCTTTCAACTTTTTATTATAAATGTTATTTTTATTATGCTTATTCTATTTATATTTTATCATCATTAGTAGTTTTAGAGAGATCTTAAGATACATATTTTTCTTTTAATTCTTGTATGTTTTCAGATAATTTTTAATAATCTTAAATAAACTAAACAGCCTTATATATATCATCTTTAAATCTCTTTATTTTTGTATTTTATGTTGAAATAGTATTTCTTTAATCTTTTATTTATTAATTCATTAATTCTTAAGCAGTATATAATTCATCGACGGCATTTCCTAATAAAAAATATAAATATAGATATAAATAAATATATATAAATGCATATAATAATATATAAATATATATTTATTACCTAAATAATTATTATATGAATTATATTTTTTTAATAATTTATCCATTTCATTTGTATCTTCTTTCATTCTCAAAATTTCATCTTCTCTAGGTCCTATATCTCTTTTAAGTTCTTTTATTTTATGATCAAGCACGAATTTGAACTTTTCTAAGTTTTAAGATTTTTTTTTTTATTTATATATTTATTTTTCTTAATCTCCTATAGTTTTATCTTTCTCTTAAATAATTTCTTTCTATTTCTAAATATCATAAGCATACAATTCATTCTCTTTATTTAATTTTTCCAATTATTTTTAATGTATTCTTTATTATTCATCATATTATTCACAATCTCTCTTTTTTTATTCTATATATATAAAATAAATTTATATAAATGTTAATATATATTAAATAAAATAAAAACCTATTTTCTTAGAAGTAATAGCCGCATCGCTTTTAGCTTTTTTATGTTTTTCTTTAACAAGTGCTTCATCATTTAAATTTTTATTATCTAAATTCCCAACTTCTTCCTTAGTTTCCAATTCTATTTACTTATAAGTTTCTTAATTATCGTTTTTCAATTTTTAAATATCTTTTTCAACTCTATCTCTTTAAGCCCTTTCTTCTTCTAATTTTTTCGAATATTCCTAATCTAGGTTTTAAATTTTCTAATTAAATTCACTTTCTTTATTTTTTTTCCCTTTAATTTTTATTCCTTTATAATTCATGAACTTTAGTCGTACTTTCATATCTCTCGACTTCATCCATAACTTTCCTTTAATAACTAGTATCTAAATCCTGAATTTCCTATTCTTATTTATCTTTCATAATCTTAATTTCTTCCTCATATTTTTTCTATATATCTTTTTTTTTCTCTTCTAATTATTCATAAGCCGTCTTATTATACTCCATACTAGTCTAGAGTCTTTCCTAAAGTTATTTAATCTCCTCGTCTTTCTAATTAGACTAACTATTAATATTCTAAGTATTAAACTCACTAATTTAAGATTAAAAATTATCTATTTACCCTTTCAAATCATCCAAGTCCTATCTCGTAACTAAAATTTCTTCTGAATATTTTGCATATCCCTCCTACATTTTCACCCCTCTCAAATCCCTATCTTTTATCTAAAACACCATTACACACCCATCTCTACCTCCTGTAATTAAATATCTATCATCATATGTAACTCTCAACTTTTCGATTCCCTATTCATCATGGGCTGCATAATCTTAATACTTATTATTACTTTTTGTCGTAAATAAAATACATCTAATAGCCCCTGAACTCCTCTAAGGGTCTTATATGCCACCAAAAAGCACTTTATGAGAAGAAGGGAAGACTATTTAATTTAAAATAACCTCCTGGTTAATTTTCTATGTGTTTTAACCCTAATCATAGATATATCCTAAATATAGATTCCTGTCGTTTGCACAACCGTATATCATTTAAGTTTCTATATTTAAAGCAACACAATTAAATTAAATATTTTTATTTGGATATTCGAATAATCTCGCATCTGGTTAATCCGAATCAATTCGCCATATATAAATGAAACCATCTGTACCACAAGAGGCTAATAAAGAATCGTCTTTTGACCAAGTTAAACATTTTACTTTATTTTAATGTCCTTTAAATACTAATTCAGGCTTTTTTATAAAAAAAAAATATATATATATATATGTATGTATAAATATTTAATTTTTTTTATTATAAATATATACAGGTTATTCTCCAGTATAGAATCTAAAAATTTAAATAAGTTAAGAACTTTAAGCACCATTTATAGCAGCAAAATATTAACCACCATTACTAAATCTAATCTCTCTACATTATTTAAATTAAGTAATTTCTTTATAATGTTTCTATTTATTGGAATTCGTCTATTAATGTAAACAGATATTCATCCACTTTAATTTATCTGTAAAGCAAACTACCATCTTAAAAAATAAATAAATAATTATTAATTTTTAACATTATGCTTTTTTTATTTTTTATGTAATTTTTTTTTTAAAACGCAATTGAGAAAAAAAAAAAAGGCAACAAAAAGTATGAAAAAAACCCTTTTTTTTAATTGAGTTTTGAACTTTAAAAAAAAAATTACAGAAAAAATAAAAAAAATAATGCTAAAAATATAAATATATATATAAATACATGTAATCCAGAAGGATGTAATGCCAAGCATAAAGCTTCTTCATTAAATTACCAACTTAGTTCTAATGTTTTTTCTTCAAAATTCCAAACTTTAATAGTCCTATCTTTACCACAAGTAGCAATTAAAGGTTTTCTTGCGCAAATATCAAGTCCATTAATCGCTCCTGAATGAAAATTTAAAGAAATAGCTTCTATTTATTCCTATTCATTTTAAAAAAGTTAATCTTTTTTCAATTTTATTTAATAAATGGAATTCGTGGATAGACTACAAACTAGTTTTTCCTCAGAAATAGGCGATACAGATAATCCAGTAATATAATGTTCCTTTAAATCTCCCAATTAAGAAAAAGTAGTTATTTTTTAAACTTCTTCAAAAGGATTAATATCACACCCAGTACCTTTATATACAAATATAGTTGCATCTTTAGCCCCTATAATGAACCCTTTTCCAAAACTGCTAATACATTCAATTCTAAAAGCTTATTTTTAACTATTAACAGGTGAATCTTTCAATACTTGTAAAAATTCAGCATTTTCGTCGCATAAAATAATCTCTCCATTAGCAGTACAAACAACTAGGAATATGGAATTTTCTTTCTAAAGCCATGTATGACAAGTATAATCTTATGAAAGTTCAGTTGGGGCTCCATTTAATTACTAACATTATACCTTTAGAGTTGATTTATTTTTTTTATTGTTTTCATCAGAAACGGTATCTATTTTTTTGAAACATTTAAATACCTTCTTGCCTATGCAAGTAAATAAAGAACAATCTTTTTTAGATATACTAACCTCAAAAGCATCTATAGAAGCCAAAGAAAGCTTTACCCAAGCAAGAATTTTTCCACTTCCAGATAATCCCCAATAACATACCACTATTTCTCCATCTGGAGTCGTAGGAAGATTTTTTTCTTTAGAATCTTTTTCTTTGTGTCTTTCGGTTAAATAGTTTCCTGATAAAGAAACAATATGTTTCGATTCCATATTTTAATCAGGAAAAGCAATCGAAACCCAATATTTTATCTTTTCTTCTCGAAAAACTAATTAATGCTTTTTCCTTTAAGTTATCGTATCGTATATTATTATTGATGGATTTTCATAATTGTCATCACCCTATGTTGATTATTTGCATGATTTAAATCCTACGGCTAATTAACGGTGCATAGGAGATAATTCTATACATGATATTCCTCTGTAATCGGTAGAACCGTAATAATATACTTAAATCTTGTCTTATATATGGTATTAAACAATGTTATGGCCTGCTGGGTATATTATTTTCTCTTCGTCAAGGAAGTAGATATTTGTTCTTATTTAAGAATTCATACCGAATACAAATCCTAATTGAATATGTGCGTCTGAAGTTTAGTGGAAATTTGCTAAGTGTAAATTCATTTTTATATAATTCTAATATATTTATTTTTTATAAGTTTTATATATTTTTAATTTTAATATTTTTTAAATTTTTGTTTTTTAAAAATAAATATTAAAAAAATTAATTAAATATTTGTTTAATAATTTTTATTATATGTAAAAATTAAATAATAAAAAATAAAATTATAAATAATCTAAAAGTAAATATAAAAAAAATTATTGTTAATTTATTTATAATAATTATAAATAATATATAATAAATTTATAAAGTTTATAAAAACTGAAATATATATATATAATTGAAATATTTTATTAAAAAAATACTTTACTTTAATAAAAATATTAAATTATTATTAGAATTATTTTAATAAAATAAAAATATAAAAAAATATATAAATATTAATAATATCCTAAAAATAGAAAAAAAAAATGATAAAAACATTAAATAAAATAATATATAAATAATATCATAATAAAATTATATAATTAAAAAAATTAAATTTTTTATCTAATTATCGAATTCATCTACATGAATATTAAACAAAAGAGCTTCTAAAAAAATACGAACTCCCGACAATTCATGTAAATATATAAAATAAAAAATAAAATAAATTATAATTAATAATATATAAATATATATATATATATATATATATATATATATATATATATATATATATTATATTTTTATATTTCTTTGTATATTTTATAGAGTATAGTTGCATTTACACCGGAATAAGCTAAACTTGCTGCTTTAGAAATTTAAAAATTAAAGCCTTAAACTACTGGAATTAGTTTTCGAGATTTTCAAATAAAAGCTTAAATTCATGCAGGTGGTAGAGACAAAGGTTTTTTCAAAGAACATCCATAACAGTCTGGTGTCTAAGTTGTTTTCTCACCTGAAGAAGCGGAAGAATTAGCTTCAAAAATGATTGGTAGTACATTAATAACATCTTAAACAGGTTTTAGGGGACGATATACTAGTGCAGTATTAGTATCCGAGCGTTTATTTTTACGCAAAGTAATAAATAAAAATATTTAAAATAATAATAAATAAAAGGAATTATTTATGTCTATAAGTTTAAATGCTGAAAAAGGAGGAATAAATATAATTTGTAATGATAAAGGATTTATTAGTACAGACGAGAGATAAAATAAAACTACAAAGTAACATTTTGTGACATTATAGGATGGTATAAATAAAGAAAAAATGTAATAAATTATTGAATCATTTAATTTAGACAAAACTTATAATGAATAATTAAAAAATATAGTAGGTTAATTATTCTAGTGTTTTTTATAGAACGATGCTACATATTTAGAAGTTAAACCTTTGGGATTAACTATAGATGGATAATTGATTATTTGTGATTAGAAAATTTAAATTGATGATAATTCTGCTTTTAGATAAATCGAATTAGCCTCTATAGAAGATATTAGATAAGTATTTTTAAATATTTTAAATTTTTTATAATTATGTTAATTATAAGAAAGATGAAAAAGAAATTATTGCTTAAAAAAATTTCCTTAATTATATTGCTTTAGACGGAAATATTGGATCTATGGTAAATGGAGCAGGTCTTGCAATGACTACAATGGACTTAATTGCTTAAAGAAATGGAAGTCCTGCAAATTTTTTAGATTGTGGAGGTACAGCTGATTCTTAATAAATAATAGCAGCTTTAAAAATACTTGCTAATGATAAAAATATAGAATCTATATTTATTAATATTCATGCAGGTATAACTTCATGTGATATTATCGCAATGGCTATTATTAAAGCCCTTTCTGAAGTTGGAATAAAAAAACCTATTGTCTTGAGATTAAAAGGAAAAAACTTTGAATAAGTAAGTAAATATATATATATATATATATATAAATATATATATATATATACAAATATATAATATATATTTATATAATTTTTTTTTTATATTTTAAAAAGGCAAAATAAATTATTTATGATTGCGGTTTTAATATTTTAGTAACTGAAGATTTGATTGAAGCTACTGATAAAGTTATTAAAACTGCATAAATTTTAAGAATGGCTAGAGAAGCGAAAATTAATATTAATCTTTTAAGTTGATTTTTTTTCAATTTGATTTTATTTTAAAAATAAATTATTATTATTATTTTTTAATTATAAAAATATAATAAAACTTAAAACAAATTAAAATATTTTATTTAATATTTATACTTTATTGTTTATAAAAAAAAAAAATTAAAAAAAAAAAAAAAAAAAAAAATTATTTTTAAAAAATATTATTTATATATTACTATAATTTAATTATAAATCAAAATATATTTTTTATTTAAATTAAAAGCAATATATTTTATTTTTATTAAATCATAGAATATTGTTTATATATTTAATAAGTTTATTATTTGTACTATTAATTAATATAATTAAAAATGAAAATGAAATTCTATTGATAAACAATATATTTTCTATAGCATAAATTTAATAAATGTTTAAAATTATATAAATCAAATAATTGTATATTAATAAAAATTTAATAATAGATATTAAATAATAATTTTAATAATAAAGAAAGTTTTTAAATATATTTTATTTAATTATTTTTATTTTAAACTAACTATATAAAAGTAATAATACATATCAAAAGTAAATTTTTTAAACTAATTAAATTTAAAAATTTCATATAATTAAATTAAAAAAATAAATATTTTTTTTTTTTTTAATATTTATAAATATAAAAATTAAATTGTTATATTAAATTTATTGAAAATAAATTAACTAAATAGTTAATTATAATAATGAAAATATTTATTTTTTTGTTAATTTAAAAAAAATGAGAATAATTACATATAATTATAAAAAAAAGTATATAATATTTAGAATATATTATAAAAAATTAATTTTTATATATAAAATATAGTATAAATGTATAAGTATATATATATATATATATATATATATATATATATAATATTTATAATATTTATAAGATAAATAAAATATATAAGATATATATAATATATTAAAAATTTATATTATTTTAGAAATATTAGATAAATAAGATTTAAAAGATTTATAATATATATAAGATTTATAACATATATAATATGTTTAAGATTAATGCAAAATTTATAATTTTTAATATACATAATAAATATTAGAAATATAAAAAACCTATGTATATAAATTATATATATAATATATTTACCATATATATTTTACTTAACATTTAAATATTTTTTATAATCATTTTTATAAATTTATAAATATATTTAAATATTAATACTTTATTTTTTAACTTTTATAAAATTTATATATATAAATTATACTTAATTTTTTTTAATTATGTATATATAATACATAATATATCATTTTTCTGACGAATATTTTTTGATTTCTTCTTATATTTTTTTTCTATAATTTTATCATATTCATTTTTTTATTGATTTTATAGTTATTCAATTTACTTTTGTAGTTCTTTTTCTTCTATTTATTCCTTTTCATTTGTAATTCTTTAGAAATTTTTTAAATTTTCAATATTGCCTTATAAAATGTTTAACAATAAATTATAATTCTCTATAACAGTAATTTTTTTGTTTCCATATATTAGCAAAGTAAATATATTATTTTTATTTTATATCTTTATATCTTAATTTTTTTCATCTTTATTTATATCATTACTTTCTTAATTATTATTCTAGTCAATAATAAATTTTATTTAAATATTTTTATGAGCACAAATCGCATTTTATTTATCAGTATAATATTTTGAATGTATATATGGATGAAATTATACTTCATTTATATTTAAAATTTTCATATTTTAAATAGGGACTATCAATAAGTTTTATTATCTACATAATTATATCATAACATTATTTTTAAGTGGATCATAATATATTTATTCTACAATTTTTGATATTAGCTTTCTTCTTGAAAATAATCCTTTAATCAATAAACATCCTAAAATAAAAGGAAATGTTGAAAATAATGTATATTAATATGTAAGTGCGGTAATCGAAAATAATACAGGAACTGAAATTTTTATATTTTATATATTGTCTTTAAAATATTAATACTCGAAATTGTTTTTTAATATTATTAGAGATTCATATTTATAATTTTAGACTGTTTAATTATTAACTTTCAATAAATAGTCGAAATAATTTATATTTGTGAAATTTCGTGTTTGATATAAATTTAATTATTTAAGAACTTGCTTTTAATATAATCGGTTCATTTTTTTATTGTTAATAATATAATTTTTTATTATTTAAATAAAAATATCTTATAAAAAAAAAATTGAAAAAATATAAATGAAAACATATGATATATAAATTTATTATAAAAATATATAAATTAAATATTTATTTTTAATAAAAAATTAATATATATAAGTATCTTTTTTTAATTTTATTTTCATTTTTTTTGAATAAATAATTAAATATTTATATTTAATACTTTTATGAAAATAATTTTTATAAATTTTACTTATTAAATAATTACATTAAACTAATTTATAATAAATAGATATTATAAATAAATTATTTAATAATTTTAAAATTTATTAATTTTAATTTATATAAAATATTAATTAAAAGAAAAAATATTAATCATCAAACATTTAGTATATTCTAAAAATACAAAATAAAATATATTTTTAATAAATTTAAAAATATGGTTTTTGTAATATTTTGAAATTTAATTTTATATATAATTTATAAGTGGTGAGACTCCTAAATATTTCAAATTAATAATTTGATTTAAGTTTATTTTTAATAATATTATTTAGAAAAATTCTATTTTATAAACCATATATATTTTGAAAATAACATATTCTTGTTTCCTTGAAAAAGTTTAAGATATAAATTTATTTTTTAAGTATTTATATTCATTATTTTATTTATTTTCATTGATATTTTTAATGTAAATTTATATTATTTATATAAAAAAAACAATATATACTTTTTTTATAAATATTTTTTTATAAATATTAAGATTAAATAAAAGTAGAAAATATATAATTTTTTTATAAGACGATAAATCAAATACATCAATATAGTTTGTTCTTTATATTAAATAAATTATCAATTACATAATAAAAAATTGAATAAAATTTTTTATAAATATAATTGTAAATATAATATAAATATAACTTATTAGAATTTTTTTTTAAAGAAAAATAAAAATAATAATTATAAATAAAATAGCTTTTTTATTCTAAATAAAAAAATTGATTATATAATAAAAATAATTATTTTTAAAAGTTTTATATTATTATATATATTATTAATTAATTTGAATGTATTAATAAAATATATTTTTTCTAATATATTTTTATTTTAATTTTAAAAAAGGATTTTTATATTTTATTTTTTTTAAATTAAATTAAAAATTAATAATTTATTGCATATGATGATAATAAAAATTAAAAGAAAATAATATATATATATATTGATATATTAAAAATATATATGTTTGTTTTATAAATAAATATGACAGAAAAAAAAATTAAATATATGTAAATAATTTTATTCAAAATACATAAATTATAAGAAATATATATTTATAT
>NW_004086167.1:0-41664 GCF_000220395.1 Ichthyophthirius multifiliis | reverse complement strand
TTTTTCACATCAGCTACATTCGGTACTACTGGAGGCTTGGTATTAACGTTTTTTCGTTATATTTTAGAGTGAATAGATTATTACTTTATTATATAAATGAATATTAAATATTGATTTTTTATATAAATTTTATAATATAAATATATGGGAGATAATTTTTTTATATTTAATTTATCCTATTTTTTTTTTTTTTTTTTTTTCGATTCTAATATCTATTTTTAATATTATTTAAATCTCCCATTTAGATTATTTTTAATGCATATCAAAACACATAAATTTAAAAATCCCCCATTTTTTTTTTTTTTTATTATTATTTTTTTTTTCATTTTTTTTTTCATTTTTTAATTTTTTCATTTTTTTTTTTTTTTTTTAAAATTGATTATTTTCAAAAAAACCCGGAAAAAAATTGAAAATTAAAACCCTAATTGGGGGCTTTTAATTTTATTTTAAAAAAAAAAAAAAAATTAAAAAATAGAAAAAAATTACTACCGGGCCCATTTTCAACATTTCCGGGATTTCCGGGATTTAAGGTGGATTTGGTTTTTAAACCATTAAAAGCATTTTCAACTAATTCAACCATTTTTTTAGTATATTAATCCTTTAATAAATTTAGATTTAAATTAAAAAAACTAAATTAAATTACATTATTTAGTTATTAAATTTCATTTTTATAATCATCTAAACCTACATCATTATCTAAATAACTTTTAAACCATTCGATAGAGTATCTTTATTTATTATTATATATATGTTAACTTTTTTTTAATTTTTACTGTAAAATCGATTCGTTTACTTCTTCATCAACTAATTCTTTAAATTTATTCATTCCACTTTATATAAATTCTTTTATAGATTCTTCGTTAAAAGATTTTTTTAAAATTTCTCTTTCTGACATTTTTAGTATTCTTTTTATTTTTTACTAGATATTTTTTTAATTTAATTATAATTTATATTAAATAAATATATTTTATTGTATTTAAATTACCTTTAAATAGTATTTTTTTTTTTTCTCCTTTGCTCAAAATAGACAATAATTATAAAATATAATTATTTAAATAAAAATAGCTTTATTATTTTTAATTTTTATTTTTTAATAAATATATTAATTAAATTTTTTATTTTAATTTCTTTATAAATCAATATATTGTACATTAATATATATATATATATATATATATATATGAATTGAAAAATAATTATAAATATATTCAAATTAAAGAAATTTATTTTATTATTTATTCTTTTTATTTATTTGTAGGCTTTTCTAAATTGATTGAATAATTACTTAAATCATTAAATTAATTTAAAACATTTTTAAATTAAAATTAAAGCTACATATAGAAAGTATCAAAATTAATAATATTGATTTTCATAATTTAAAAGTAAATAAGAAAACTTTTTATAATATTATAAATAGTTATATCATTTTGGTTTTCAAAATTATTATCTCTTAAATTCAATATTTAATAAGAAATATACAAAAGTTATTTAATATATTCTGAACTAATTGTATAAAAAGCAATATCTTCTCTTACATTATAATTAAATATTTATTAAAACTATTAATCATTACTAATATTTTATATGAATAACAAATTTTGTTTTAACTAAAGATAAAATTTATCATAATTAAATTAAATTTAACTTTTTAAAATAAGAATTTAATTTTTTATACTAAAAAGTTTATCAGATTGCAAAAAAAGCTCCCATTTTTCAAAATTAAAAGAATTTTATTTATTCAGGCTTATATTTTCATCCAAAACTTAGACTTTAATAAAGCAGTTTTTAAGAACAATAAATAATATTTTTTCCAAAAGAAAGTTTGGTTCGAAAAAATGGCTAAAGTTTGACAATACTTTATATTGGTTTAGTAAAAATTTGCAAAAATTAACTAATGTTTAAAGTATTTCTTAAATTTTTTAAATTTAATTATTAGATGTATTTTCATATTTATTTAAATGATTTTTTTTTTCACTTCCATTATAAATATTTATTTACTATTATTCAAATTAATAAATATCTTATTTTTATTATTCTTAAATTTGTTTATTTTATAATTAAAAATATTTATTTTATAATTAAAAATTATTAATTTTGTATTAATTTTTCATAAGCTAATTAATTGAAATATTTTTCAAATTTTATTCCTAATACTCTTATCTTGGAGTTTAAATTTAATTCAATTAATATTGTTATTATTTTTTATTTGATGAATAAGATTAATATGTAAATTGATTATGAGAATTTCTTCTAATTTAATCATTTAAATAGTATGTTTTTTTAATTTTTTTTTTTAATTAATTATTATTTTATTATTATTTAAATAATATATTAGCTTCTAAGTTATTTAGAAATTAATATTTTTTATTAATGGACATTTAATTTAGTTCTTATGAAAATATTTATATTTTTTATAAAGATTAATCAGATGTATCTATTTAACTTTAACTAATTTTTTAATTAGATAATATTTAATCATTACTTAATTATTTATAATCTTATTTACACGTATTTTATTATGATATTTATTTTTATTATTACAATAATTATATTTGATTTTAATTTTTTAAAATAATTTTTAAATTTTATTAGTTTTTAATATTATTTTTAGAATTTTACCTCTAATAGGACATATTCAAAGATTAATTTTACATATACTGTTTTTGCCTTTTTTTAATATTTAAATAAATATTAGGATTTTTCTAGTCTGATTTTTTTTAAGAACAATTAATAATTTTAATACTATTTTATTTTTAAATTGGAATGTCTTATGTTTTGAAAGGATAAAATCCTAATAATTAATTTTTAATTTAAGATATTTTATCATTATTTTATATATTTAAAGTTGTGAATTAATTAAATTTTTTGGCAGAAGATTACTTTTGTTTTTAATTAAAAGAAGTACGATTATTATTTTAATAATTTTTTTATATATTTGGTGTATATGATCTTTAATTTATTAATTTTATTTCTTTAATATTGTAAAGGCTTATTTTTACGGTTGGTATATTTAATATATCATAATTTTTTGAAGAACTAGATGCCACATTTAATTGTATATTCTTACTAGGACATTACTTTTTTTTCGAATCAAAAGAATATATTGAGTCATTATTTTTATTAAAATTATCTTTCTTATCTGAAAATAAAAAACATTCAAATAAATCTTGTAATGAAAACCTTTCATTTTCTTCAAATTAAAGGCATCCTTTTATAATTAATTTAATATTTTCATCAATAATTTCACCGAACTATCCTAATTTTGGAAATTATAAAGGACTTTCGAACATATTTTGGACTAAATCAACAATAGTGGCACATGGCCATGGAGTTTTTCCATAAATTAACTAATAAAATATTAAACCAATACTCCAGATATCGCATTTAGCTGAATATTTTTAGTTTTTAAGTATTTAAGGGGACATATAAAGAGGAGTTCCGACTAAAGAATCCATAAGAAAATTTTAATTTTAAGCAATTCTAGCAAATCCAAAGTCTGAAATTTTAAAAACGTTATTGTTTTTATCAAATAGTATATTAGCAGGTTTCAAATCACGATGTATTATTTACTATTTTTATAAATCATGTAATCCTTCCATTATATTTAATATTATTTTAATTGCATCTTTTTATTATAATTTATTAACTTTCATATAATATATCAAGTCACCACCTTCGCAGAATTCTGTTATTATAAAGGCATTATTTTCAGTTTAATATACATCTAGTAATTATATAATATACTAACTTTATATTTTTCGCATTATTTCGATTTCAGTACAAATTAATGTCCATATATATTCATCAGTTATTTTTTGTAAATCAATTACTTTTATTGCGACCGGGAAATTAGTTTTGATGTTTTATCCAAGATATACTGTGCTTTAGGCTCCTTGTCCTAATATATTGTCTACATTAAATGTATAATTTTCTATTTTTTTCATAATAAAGGGTATATTTTTTCTTTTTTTATTATTAGTAAAAAAAAAAAAAAAGGTAATAAGACTTATTGATAAATATTTTATAAATTACTAATTTTATTATTTTTTATTTTTTTTAATAATTTATAATAAAAGCCAATATTTATTTATTTTTTATTTAAAAAACCCATCAATTATCAATTTATTATTTTATTTTAATTTATCTAATTTACTTAAAAATATATTTTATAAATATTTTTGTAAAATAAATATTTTGCCGATTTTTATTAAAAAAATTGCTATTGATTAGTATATTTTGACGGATTTATTAATACGTTTTGTATTTTATAAATCTATTATTAATAAAAATTCTGCATAAATTAATATAACAAATAGTGCGACAGTTACTAAGTTTAAAGTACTGCTTCGTCTCCTTTAGTTATAACATTTTTACATAAATAAAGAAATTAATTTTTTTATTAAATTTTAAAAATTAATATTTTCTTTAATTTTAAAGAATTTAATTAATTAAATATAATATATTGATTTATTTATGTATTTTTTAAAAAATTTCATATTTTTAAAAATTTTCAGCAATATTTAAATTTTTTATTAATTCGAAATGAAATTTATACCTTATGAAAAAATAATAATAATGTAATAACATAATACTAAAACAATTAAATTATAGATGTAATTATTGTATCAAAGTATCAAAGTAAATATAAAAATAAATTATAATAAATGTAATTAATTTATTAATGTTAAAAATAATCTTATTGTTAAATAAAATAAAAGCATATAAATAAAATAATATTTTATTAATTATGTATTAATAAAATATTATATTTAATAATAATTTTTATAACAACAAAAATAATAGAATTAAAAAAATAATTAAAATAAAATGTATAACAATCAATAAAATCAATATGTTGAGTATTATTAATAACCTCCGCAAAATTAATAAAGACCTAGTTATTTGCAAACTCCGAATATATAAAATAAAAATTTTTAAGAGTAGAATATTGGTAACTAAGGTTATTAAAATTATTTAAATAATTATTAATAATAAACACCTCTGATTAATCAAAATGCTTATAATAAAAACTATTAATATTAATAATAATAATAATACGAATAGCCTAATGTAAATATATAATAGTAATATCCGCAAAGAGAAAATAGCTAATATAGAGATAATCTTAACAACATAATACCTAGAACACGTATAGAAAGAGTAAATATATAACTAAATAAAAAAATAAAAATTTTAAAAACAGGGGGCAATGAAGGATAAAGAGCAAATGGAAAAAATAAGAATTAATTAAAGAGTGGGATATGAAACAAGAAATTAAGATGTGAAATAATTATTACACAATGCAGATCCTTAATCTAGTTTATTTATATCAGGTAAAATAAATTTATAATAAAAAAATAAACATTATTAACATAATATTATAATAATTTATTCCTTTTTTCAAACATTTATTTAGAAAATTAAAGGTTTGACAAAGACTTTGCAATTTATGATAAATAATAAAGAGAATTAAAATTACAATAAAAAGAAATAAATTAAGAAAAACATAGAATTGAAGGGATAGAAAGAGATTCTTATAGATGGCAGTAAATGGAAAAATAATCATAAAGAGAAGAAATTATTAGAGAAAAAAGAAAAGATATTCTTATATAATGCAAAAAAAATACAAATGGGTATATATATAAACACATGATTTTATTGATTTATATGTATTAAAATATAGGTTACCATTTAACCCGATTACTTTAGAATATGAAAAATCAAAAGAAGGAGAAAATTTAAGATATATGGATGAACAAACTAAGGTAAGAGGATATGTAAGAGCTTAGAATTTAGATACTAGAAGTAATTGCGGATATAATATTTTAACAGGTATTTTTTAAAAAATAATTATTTTTATATATTTAAAACAAAAAAAAATTGTTTATTTTCATTAAATTACTTTAAGGCGAATCAAGATTAGGAGTAGATTCGATAGTGCCTTAAAATCTAAAAGATGACTATATAAAAAAAATTGAATATAAAAATCAGTATTTTGATGTAAAATATAAGGGTGAAATATGAAATCTCGTAGATATATTATTTAATAAATTTTTTTATAAAATTTAATATTTTTTTTTGTTTAAAAATATATCTGCAATTTTATAATTATTTAAATTAATTGATTTTTTATTTTGTATAAATTAAAGTTTAAAAAATAATTAATTGATATATACTATATTAACTTCAAATTTTATTTTTACTTACTCTTTCATTTTTAGCATTTTCTTTATTTTGTTTTTTCATTTATTCTTTTTATTCGATATCATACAAAAATTTTATATATATTTAAATAGGTTTAACAACTTTAATAACATTTAAAGGCACAGTCGTAAGTAAAGATCTTGTTTTCCATATATCTTCTGTAAGTTTATCAGCTATAGGCCACCAAAAAAGAAAATAAATAATAAATACCATAAATAGGAATGTAATAAAAAGAACAAACTTAACAGTAGATAAAGTGTTAATAGACTCATCTATAGACAATTAGAATTTATAAACGAGTCTTCTTAATGCTGATTTAATATAAATATTTTACATATCTCTAATTTCATTAGCTAGAGGTATTGCAAGCAAATTATAAACATCATTTAATTTAGGATTATTAGGAAAAATATTTTTTTTTTAAAAATTCGAAGGTGCAATATTTTAGAAATCAAAATCATTATCATCATCCATAATTTATTAATAAAAAGTTAGCATTTATCTAATATTTTCAAAATAACGTGTAAATGCTACTGTCATTCCAGATTATACAGCACCATTGGCAAATATATTACAATCAGAAATTTATGTTATGGCACTAGCTTCTAAGAAAAATGAACATGGATTTTAAGTCATAATAAATTTGAACTCATCATTATAAATATTTTTATGAATTTATATGTTTCTAGAATGATCATAAAGAATGTCTGAATCTAACTTAAATATTTAATTTATATTATATATTGAAACTTAAAGAGGAGATTAATTTAAAATTGGCATTTATGGATTTAAAAATAAATTTCTTTGACAATTATCTGCATAAATATAATAACCTTCCGCATAATTAGTATAATTTAATTCTGGTATTTTATTTTTTATATTATCAAGAAGATTGTCAGCCATAAAATAACAAATTATAAAATAAACTTCTAATACTAAAACCCCAAAAAACATTTTTGAAACAATGTAAAAACTACTATTTTTAATTCGATTAACGAATTTTTTTTTCTTTCGGCGAGTAAAGTTTTCGTCTCCAGATTCTCCTGCAATTTCTATTTTTTCATGATCTTATTATTGATTTTCTTCATCATATTCTCTGTCAAAATCGTTTACTGATTATAAATCTTCATCATCAGCTCTTAATTAAGAAATAAAGCTTTATGATTATATATGTAAAGAAAGAATATGCTTATTTGGAATTGCCAAAAAAAGGTTTATAACTTCCAAATTTGATTGATTTAAGTTTATAAGCACTGGAGATAATACTACCATCATTATGCATATAAAAATTGGCGATAGTAATAAAAGCACAAAAAGGGTTGTTGTCTTATTTGTTGTTTATGCTTCAAGCTCTTTTACATAATAATAATTACTTTCTCTAATATAGTAAAGATAGTCATTAAAAACATTCTTTTAATAAAAAATAAAATCTTAATTTGTCTATTGTATTTAATTTAATTGTGTATTTAAAATAACTAAAGCATTTGAAATCATTTATTATGTAGAATCATTTAGATTATGATTTTCAGTATTTCCAGTTTTTAAGTAAATTTTTATTATATTTTCGTAAAGAATGTTTTTTAATTCTTTTGAAGTAGCATTGCTTGTATTTAATTATAAATAATTTGATAATTAATCGATTTCGTCTATAATTTTTAAAGTATCAGCTTTCAATAAGGCAGCTTTCGAGCTATTAATTAAACCTAAGTTAATTAAGCATAAATCTCTAAGATTTGCTTGTATATAATGTAAATTAGCTACTCTTTTATTTGAATAATTAATAAGTTATAATAAATCTTTCGTTTAGTTAAGTTCTTAATTAGTAATAAAATATTCCACAAAAGAAATAATAGTAAGAATCAATAACATAATTTTTACTAAAATATTCAAGTTTTAAATTGCAGTAGGAACTATTTAAGAGTTAATTATTTGATTCAAACTTTTTTTTGAGTTGAAACTATTGCCAAAATTATTTGTTAGTTGTATACCTTCCTCTCCATCTTCTCCATTATTTTTAAATAATGAATCATTAAAATCATCTTCTTCATTTGATGAATGCTCAGATTCTGAGTCTTTGAATTAGTTAATATCCGTTATTTTGTTTTTGAATAAACGTCTTGTTGATATTCCTTTGTCATAATTTCCTCTTATTGCTACATTGTATTTTTAACAAATTTGATGATACAATGTTTATCGAATATTTGGGTTATATATAAAAATATCTTAACCTTATACTTGATTATTTTAGAGACATTCTTATTTTTTTCTTTCTTTTTCTTCTTCTTCTTCTTCTTCTAACTTTTCTAATTTTTCTTCTTCTTTTATTTCTTCTACTGTTTATTCTAATTATTATAATATTGGAGATAATAAAACTTAAGACTTATTTATTTTGTCACTTCTAATAATATTTTAGAATAGAGTGCATTTTTTATTTGGAGATTAATTTTAAGTTAACTATTCGCTTTAGTCAAAATCATTAGTGATCAAAGTATATTAACCATTGTAAATTTTTTGATTATTATCATAAATAAACTAAAAAGTACACGGAATAGGTGTTCTCTAATTCAGATTAAGAACTTATTCTTATGAGCATTCTATACGTATAATATGGCCAGCATTATGTTTATTTTTAAAAGAAATATTTTATAAAAAGACTTTGTATTTTTTTAAATGACCATTAATAATAGAATTATGATAATTAGTTTTCTCCTTAGGAAGTGCATAATTAAATAAAGATCCTTATTTTGCAAAATATTTATCTTTATCAGTCATTAATCCTTACAAATAACTATCGACTTTTTTATCTTTAACATGAAGAATTTTATGATCTATTTAAAGTATATTAACGCATGATGCAGAAATAGAATTTATATTATCACCATCATCTATAATTAAATAGCATTAATTTCTATATTATTTATCAGGTCGAAAGTGTCCAATTAACTATAATCCATGTTGAAGACTTTCAACAGATTTAACAGAAATAAAAATAGGGATTATATAATTACTTTTGTGTAATAAAAAAAGATGTTTTTCTTCTTTAAAAAAAGTAAATTCATTATTATTTAAATAATTTTCGATAAAATTATCATGATTTGTTCCATATAAAGATGGCATTAAACTATTTATTTTTCTATTTATTAACTCTGTCTTATTATATCCAAATAAACTTGCAGCAGAAACATTAATTTATGTTATTAAACCTAATTTATCACTTTCAGTAGATATAGATAAAGTTGCTTAAATATCCGATTCTTAATCATCTTGTTATAAAGAAGCGTTTGGAGCTGTTTGTATATTTTTTAAATTTTTTCGAGTATTTTTTTAAAGTAAATTCGCCTGGTTTAATATTAATCGAGAATATTGGTTATCGTGTAATATTTCGAATAAAAAATTTGAGTACAATAAATATGGTTAAGGTCTTTTATTACATATTTTAATGAGTTTATTCCAACAATTCTCAACTTTAGCCTTTGAACGAATAATATGTTTTCCGAACTAATGTAATTTTTACATGTCAGGAGTTTCTTCAGATAATTAGGACCAGAAATCCATATGAGCTTCTGAACATATTTCAATATTATATTTAAATTATTTGAGAATTTCTTTATATCTAATTTCACTTATAATATCAAGTACCCCTGCTTCTTCATCATTATTTCCGTGTTTTTATTTGTTTAATTTATTTTCGAGTTTAATTTCTTCTTCGATTAATTTTTTTAAGTGAAATATAGTAAACTAAATGTCAAAAGGAGGGCTATTTTCTTCTACCACGTTAAGTTCGTGGAGTGCTGTTTGCTTAAATTTCATTTTTTCGATTAGAAAAAATGTAAATAGAATTCTTAAATTGGTATTATTAGGGAATTTTTTAACTCCTTCTAAAAACATAGTATATACCAAATGTATCAATTTACAATGCTTTTCATTTTGGATATCATTTTAATTATTTGCTTGTATTTATTTTATTATTCTGTTTATTTTTAAATTATTTTTTACTACTATAGGACAATCTTCCCTTTAGCAATTTTATTTATGGATTTCTACATATCCGTCAAGTATTGCAGTATAATAAGCGTCAATTTTGTAATTTCTTATTAATTTTTATAGTTCACATATTTGAATTATTAATTCTTCTCCATTTGCAAATTTATTAATATTCGAAAGAAGAAAATTCAAATTCTAATCTCTGGATGTGCATATATATATCACTAAAAAAGGAATACCAATGATCCACATTAATAAAGTGCCTTAAAAAATTTTTTATTCCATTAATTTTGAGGCGATAAGGCATATAGCAGTCCATAATTGTATCGAAGCCAAGCAATCCCATAATTTATTTATTTTTTCGTTTATATAAGAGTTATGAAAATGAACTCGTTAAAAAATTAAAATGGAGCCTCCAAGGATAAGTGCTAAAAGTAAATAAGAAAACTAGTCATTGTTCATAAATACAAATATTATAATTATAAGTAATTTATATATTCCAAAACTATAATTTGTTTATCCACTTAACTTTGCGTTTGGATCATTTGAATTCATTCTACGGTCAAAAAAAGTTATCAGTAGGGAAAAGTTTAAAATACTTAATATGGAAATAAAAAAAACACCAATAAAACTATGTAATATATGTAAACCAGTCCAACATAATGTTTCATTGAATTTAGAATGTGCTTCTTCTTTATTATTATTTATTATTAATTCTGAGCAGTTTAAAATATTCGCTAAATAATGCACTATAGGCACATATAGTATTGAATTTATATATATACATAAATATTTTAATATTATTATAGGCCATTAAAAATGCAATGTTTTTTTCTAAGCCAAACTTGTATAGAACATCAAACATATTGTAAAGATTATTATAAGTATTAAAATATAAAATATAATTATATATGTATTCCATGATTATTCAGATGAAAGATACGGATATATTAAAAAAATTCCAAAAAACTTTTCTATGCTATCACATACTTTTGGCATTTACCAAATTAGCTTATTTATTGACGTAAAGTCAAAATAAAGAATCTAAAAAAATTCTATGAATATCAATATAAAACGATGATAAATTGAGATTTCTTCCTCACGAAGTACTTAGTATATTATTTCAAATACTTATTTTTTAACTTAATCTTATATTCTTATATATAAAGATTTTTCTTGTTCATGTTTATTCGATCTATTTATCATTTTTATATTATAATTTATTTTTTTAAATAATATATATTAAAAAATATAATTTTTATAAGAAAAATATATTTTATAGATTATTAAAATGAATATTTTTAAAAAATAAAAAAATAAAGAATATGATTCCCACGAATAAAATGAATTTAATATTAAAAGATATTTATTTTAATTAATACATGAAATTTTAGAAAATTAAGTAAAAAAAAAAGTAAATTATATAAGATTATAAAAATAAAAAATAGTTATGTTCAGCTCCAATTTATTGTTTATTAATATTTATTGAAACCATATAATTTTTATATTATACAATACACCCTTTAATAGATTAATATTTATGGGATACAGATATTTTAGATCATTTTCGAACAGCAATATCATATTTTTAACCAAATTATATATTATTGAATGGCAATTAAACATAATATTTAATAATATTATATACTTTTTTTACATACGATGTATTTAATTTAATATTAACTATAATAATTTTAAGATTGATAGCAATAAAATATAATAAAAATTCATAATTTTACATTTATTCAATTAAATATCTATCGATATGCAATTTACTTTCTCGTACAATAGCTCCTTTACCAATTCTAAATTCTTATTTAGTAACTTTTATATGCTCAGAAAATTTCACAATCCACCAAGAATATTAATGTTATTAAGGCATTTAAATCTTTCATATAGTAATGGGTGCTATAGGAACTTTGTGCACAATAATAATGGATGCATTATTTATTTTATTAATAAAAGATTCTAATCCTTTTTCTCGAATTCCATTTGCATAAAAAAATTCTTTAGTTTTATTAATAAAACACGGTTTTTTTTTTTTTTTTAAAAAAAAAAAAATTAAAATAAAAAAAAGCGTTAAAATTTATATTAAACTTTTACATTTGTATTGATTATTCCGGAAAATTTGTAAGATAGTATATTGTAGTGCTTTCTGGAATTCATTTTATAGTCTTAATTTAACGTTATTTAGAACCAGGATTTTATAATTAAATAGTGTATAATTTTTATATATTTTGTGATTGTTTACTTTTTTGGACTTCTTTTTGTTCTCTTTTTTCACTTTTTATTGATACAGGATTTGTAGGAATTACTTATTTAATTTTAGTGACTCCTTTTATTTGGAGATTATATGTTTTTTTTTTAAATTATAGAGATTTTAATTATTTAAAATTTTCAATAAAAGATTTCTAAGAGGAAAAATAAGCATTATTTTATATAAATACTATGATTGATTTAATTGAAAAAAGATAAAATATTGAAAAAAAAATAATTTTGGATGGAACATTAAAATTTCATTCAAGATAATGTATAAAAAATGATTGTTATTGTAAAAAATTGATATGTTTAGATGATATTTAAGACACAGGAGAACAAGTGGAGTTTTCGAAAAATTGGTATTTGTTTTTAGCAGAAATATTAGAAGGAATTATTGAAAATAATCAAAAATCAGCTTTTTTACATCTGCTCTATTCTTATATTTTACATTTAAAACTTAATAATATGTTAAAAGCTGTTTTAGAACTTATGATTGGTATGTAATTAAAACCTGAAATTAATACTGATTTTGGAATTTATAGGTATTTTTTTATTTTTTGTTAAATAATTTTATAATTTAAAAAATAAAATTGATTAATTAGATTTACTTATTAAATTGAAAATGATTTAGAAGAAAATGATTAAAAAGGAAAAGATTATAAATCTCTTGATTATAATAAAATTGTAGTTTTTTAAAATAAGTTTGAGGAATTTCAAGAAGAGATTTTTAAAACTATAAATTTTTATAGTGAATTTTGGAATGAACTTTTAGAAGATAAACCCGAGATTTTAAGATTATAATAAATAGGATATTTTATTACTAAAAATGTGGCTAATGTTAGACTTTTATTTTCTAAGCTTAAAAATATTTATGCTAATAATATTAAATGTTTAGAAATTTTCGGATAGTTTTTAAAATAAATTGTTAATGATTAAGATGAAGCTGATCAAATATTAAATTTAGTTAAATATATAAAATATTCTTAAAATGCAAATAAAAAATTTATTGATTAGGAAAAACTAAAATATGGAGAAAATTCTAAAACTGCTATTTTAACTTGTTCAGGCAATATTAATAATATGGGAATTATAACAAATTCTAATAATGAAATTTATAGGTTTATTTTACATATATAATTTAATAATTTATTAATATATAGAATTTTAGGATACTAAAAAAATGAAATTTTATAATAAAATGTTAACATATTAATGCCTTAAGTTTATGCAGATATTCATGATAGTTTTTTTAGAAATTATTTGGAAACCTCGGAACACAAAATTATGAATTTAGAAAGAACTGTATTGCCATAAAATAAAGTAAATAATTATATATAACTTTTTATCATTTTTTTATTTAATTTCTTTTCAAAAAACACAATTGAAAAAAAAAGACGAAAAAAATGGTTTATTGAGTTTAAAAAATAAAATAAACTAATGTTATTTATCTATTCTGTATTTTTTTTTTAAATTCAATCAAAAAAACCATAATCCATTTTTTCTCCACTTTTTTTTTTCAAAAATTACACAAAATATAAATATATATATAGTGTTAAAAAACATATATTTATATATATATATGTTTATAGGATTAATATTTAGTACCTTGTAGCTTAATGATAAAACTACAACATAATTTATAAGACGGAATAACTTTAGTAGGTTTTTTAAAAGAAATAGATTATAATGATAATAATGAAACTAATGATAATACTAATGGAAGTAAAATTAGTAATAATGTAATAAATAATTAAATTGATAATTAAGAAGATAAAATTCATTATTTAATTTATGGTAATGATGGAAATCATTTAATTTACGGAGTTTCTGAGTCTTGCTATTAAAATTTTGGAATTTCTTATAAGTTTTTATAAGGTTATACTAGTATTGGTAATGAATTGAATATATGTAAAATAAATATTTTAAAATTAACTTAATTAATACATAAATATATTAAAGAATAAATATGCCCAGATTTGCTAAATCCTAAAAATTTTGAAGAGTTATAAAGCCCAGGAGGATTATTGACTGTGCTTGATACAAGTATAATAGAAGAATTATATTATAACAATTTTGAAATTTCAGATAAAGAAGATGAAAACGAAGAAGAATTTTAAGAGAATTTATAAATAAATAATTAATAAGAAGAAAATTCTTATAAAAAACAAAAGTATAATCTTCAAACAGCATAAGTAAGAATAAATTTACTTGAATAATAAAATTTTTAAAATTTAAAATTAAATATAATTGCATTTGTTGAGGTAAAAAATAATAAAGAAAAATAAGAAAAAAATGAAATTGCAGATGAAATATAAGAAAATGATAACGCAAGCTAACTTAAAAATGATGAAGATTAGATTTCTGAAAACGAATCTTATAATAATGAAGATAGTGTGTATTAAAATGAAGATTTAAGAAAAATAAAAGAATTAAAATAAAAAATTAATGAAAACAAAGTAATTTTTAAATTAATAATTATTATAAAAATAATAAAAAGGAACCTTAAAATATAAAAATATTAAAAATAACAGTTATAATTCTTTTTTTATTATTAGTAGTTTGCTCTGTGATAAATTTATATTTCAAATTATAATAAAATATTTAATTAGAAAATGCGAAAAAATCTATTTTTAAAGTTTATTAAAGGCATAAAGAAATAGCACATATAAACTATACTTTAAGAAAATTATATTGTATAGCGAAGTAAAAAATATATTATTATTAAATAATAAAAAATAATAAAAACTAAAAGTAATATAATACTATTAGATAATATAAGTATATAAAATAATTTCAAAGAAAGACAAGACGAGGTAAAAATAAATAAATAAATAAATAAATAAATAAATAAATAAATAAATAAATAAATAAATTAATAAATAAAAAATAAATAATTATTTTATTTTTTATAGTTAACATAACATGTTAATTCACTTTAATAAATATAATTTGATTTAATTAGTCTTAAGATGTATTTAGATTAAAATACCTAATTTTTATTAGATAATTAATTATACAAAATACAGTTTTTACTATAAAACGGTAACATTTAATTTTAAGAAAATACTTATACTGATTCAATAATTTAATATATAACTTCAAGTTCTTCTCTTGCAAATTCTACAATCTCCTCATTTAATTTCAAATCAGTAACTCCAGGGTTTTTTTATAATAAATATTTTTTTTTAAATTAAAATTATAGTTAAGTATTTTTAGATGTTACTTAAACAAATTTTTATTACGTTATTTAAAATGGTAATTTTATTTTAAGATAAGGATCAGAAGAAATAGCAGAGACTTTTTATTAATATTACTAAAAAAATATAAGTGATTTTGAAAAAATATATTATATTATAATGTTTGTAGTTATTGGATTTTTAACATTTTGTTTTTTGGTATTGACTATAATTGTTTTTAGAGTTTTAAAAGCTAATAATAAAGTACTTTCATTATTTGGAATTATATAAATATTTGAAATTTAAAATTTAGTCCAAATTTGTTAAAGCTTTTAAGAAAAATATTTAGAAGAGATTTTAAAATAGTAAATAAGCTTGTAAGTGGATGATCAACCATAAGAAGAAGTGAATGTATGTTAAATTGAAAAACAAGATGATAATGATAATGAAAATGATAATGAAGAAGATGAATTATAATAATAAAAAACAAAAAGAAATTAAGAAAATATTTAAAAAGGTTAAAATGAATAGTAATAAATAAGAAAGAAGAAACAAAAGAAGCTTTCATTATTAGAATAAAGCTTATTAAGAAGTTAATTATTGTTAAATTCAAAAGATAATAATAAAAAAATAATTATTTTGCAGTTCTTTTTTATTGCTAGTTTATATTTTATTTATTTTATTACTGATTTTATTATATAATTATAATATTTAAATAATTCTTCTTCTCTTTTATAACATTTAAAACTTATTTCTTAAAGAAATTTAATTATTAAATATAATTAGCTTTATACTATTGAAGAAATAATTACTGATTAAAAGTAAATAGAAAATACTAAAAATTTAAATACTCTTTTTACAGAATATTATTATGTAAACGAATAATAAATATTCCTAAGTATTAAAGAAGAGTTCCCTAGTAGTTTTGATAATTATAAAAAATCGTTTCAGATTTTTAATTATGAAAATCTATGTTAAAAATTAATCGATACTTAAGATTAATCGTAGTGTGAAACAGTTGATAATAATATAATGAAATTTGGTTTAAGAATTTCGATGGTTTCTTTTATAGAAAGTTTTATATAATTTTTATTTTTTTAATATTTTTTATATATAAAAAAATTAAAGATTAAAGACAGATACTAATTAGTTATTTGATTACTAAAAATAAAAATGAATAAATAAAAACATATATATTTTCTAGTTAAAATTATTTAAATAATGAAAAAGTACTTTATTTTATAACTATAAGTGTTTAAATTCTAAATGATATTTTCATGGTTAATATTAATATATTTATTAGTAACCAAAATAAAAAAGAATAAATTTAGTTTAGTATATTTATTGCATTTATTTTGTTCAGTTTTATTTTTATTTGGAATCCTTATTTAAATTCCCTTCGTTTAAAAATATAAAGAACTAAATATATGCTTAATATGATTCCTATTAATATTATTTTATAAAACGAATATTTAAAAGATGTTTTTGTATAGGGAAAAATATTAAATGATGTTGAATGAGTAAAAATAAATTATATGTTAATTTATATTAATTTTTTTTAAAAAAATTATTTTTTTTTTTTTTATATTTCAAATAAAAAAATAAATATTTTTTTATAAAAAAAAAATAATATATTTATATATAAAATAAAAAAAATATATATATTAAAATAATAAAAAAATAAATTTAATTATATATTTAAATAAAAAAATGCTAAGATTATACAGAAAATTAGTTTAAAATAATAAAATAGCTTTTAATTTTTGTTCTCAAATTTAAAAAGCAGAAATAAAAAAAGATGAAGTTCCAGTCCATTTAAGGCCATATGATAGATAAAAATATGAAGTTCCATCTACCAAATTAAAATATTCATCAGGTTATGCACTTTTGGATGTTGATCCAATGCCAAGATCTACAATAATGAAAATTAGCTACAATCTACTAGAAAGATTAAAAGAAGTTCCTGAACATGCGATGTATAGAATTTATACTGAAGAAAAGGTTAAATATATCATGAAACTAACTGATGAAGTTGAAGATATTAAAACTTTAGAAGAAGAGTTTGGACATGAGTCTATTGAAATATTTATTTAATGTTATAAAAAAGAACTTTAATTAGTTGATTATATGAAATCCTCTAAACCTTGGGAATCTAGGCCTGATGATTTAGAAGAAAATGAAAATGTTAGGCTTGCCTCATAAAAAAGAGTTGGTCTTAAACATTAAAGATTAGATAAACCTGAAAGAGAATAGGTTTAATTTATTGGCGAAAAATAAAAATAATGATCTTTTAGTTTTTTAATATTTTTATTTTAAATGCGTTAATATTTATTATGCATTTAACTTTTTTTATTTTTTTTTGTTAGTTGTTTTTTGTTTTTTATTTTTTGTTATAATGGCTTATATTTGCTACAATTTATTTTTTCTATTTTTTTAAGGAAATAAAGAAAAAATATTATATTTTTATATAAATATACAAAAAATATAAAAAAATTGTTTAAATATTTTTTATATATTAGTTATTTTATTTAAAACACAAACATATATTTATTAATTATTTGATAGTTTTGTTAAAATTATGATAAAATCTTTACTATTTAACTTTAAGAATATAAATTTATCTAATCAAAAGAATTTTTATATTTAAAATATGAATCAAATTTAAATAAATATGACTTTAAGATAAAAATAAAAATAATTTAATATTATATTTTTTTTTCAGCCAAAACCATCACCACCTACCTATAGGAATTTATCATCTATAGATTAATACCTGTGTGGGGATAAACGTATGTAAACAGCAAGAATCGGCATCTTAAGCCACTTAGATCACTTTCACAAGGGTTTGGAAACTGCATAAACTACACCCTACAGGCTATATCCTGGTCCCTATCTTTAATTCTAGCCAGTTTAAATCCGAATTAATTTTTCACTTTCACGCATGATTGGACTCCAGTGGTGGGTTTCCTATTATAAAATTATTAAAATTTTAAAAAAATAATTTAAAATAAAATTAAAAATATAATAAAAAAATTAATAAAAATAATATTAAAAAAAACTTAATAAAGAAAAAAAAAAATGAGTAATATATATTTAGATTGTACTAATTGTATAACAAAATCAAAATGTGAATATATATGTATAGATACTTAGTGTTAAGATTAATTTTTAAAATTAGTATGTAAAGATTGCCATAAATTAGCTCATTTTAACTCAGCAAATTTACTTTAAATATATCCATTAGATCTTTTTGTATTTAATTTATAAGAAAAAATATAAAATATACAAATTTAAGAATAAACATAAAATATGTTACAAAAAATAAAAGAATATAAAGAATAAATATATGAGATAGATAACTAATTATAAAACTAAAAAAAAAATATATATGAAATAGAATTAATGTTTTAGAATAGTGAATAATTAATGGATACATTTGTAAATTTAAAAAAAAGCATAAAAAAAAAAAATGTTTAAAATATTAATAATTAATTAAAATAAATTTCTAACTTTATAAAAGTAGAATAAGGTATATTAATTTTAAAATAATAATCGAATATATAAGAAATTGAGAAATTCTTATAAATTTATAATTTATAAAAAATAACAAAATTAAATTTTGAAAAAAATATTAATATGAACTAAATAAATAAAAAAAATAATGATAATAACAATAAAAATAATAATTAATATGATAAAACTAATAATAAAATTATAAATAATAATAATAATAATAATAATAATATTAATAATAGTAATAATATTAATAGTAATATGTTTAACATGTTTTCTCATATTAATTGCAATAATGATTAAAATAATTATAGTATATCTGTTTCTAATCAACTTTCTAATAATAATAATAATATTTATTGTGAATAAAGCACATAATTCAATAGTTCTTATAATTAGTAAGTAAAGTATTAAATTTTATAGGACGAATTTAATGCTTAAAAAACTGATTATATATTAAAATTATAAAAAGAAACTACTTCTAATATTAATAATATGTTAAGTAATCTTTGTGTTAATGTTAAATTTTTAAATTTTGATTAAATTGACATTTAACAAGTTGATGGACTTATTTGTATTAATGGAGAATAAATTTAATAAGTTAAATAAAAAAATATAAAAAGAGTATATGATTATTATATAAATTAAAAAAGAATGATCTTATAAAATAAATGATATTATAAAAATCTAATGTTACAATTAATTATATTTTTTTTAATTAAAATAAAAAAATGTAAATCTGTTTATATTTATATTTTTTATAAAATAATAAGTAAATAGTATCTTACTCTATTTATATATTTTTTAAATACGTAATTTATAAAAAAAAATTAGATATATCATAAAAATAAAAAAAATTATTTATTTTATTTAATATTATGAATAGACTCAATTGTATTAATCAAAACTATTAAAATGCTTAAAAAATTTAAAGTAAAAGCATTAGATATTGAAAAGTACGATTTGTAAGAAAAAAATACAAAAAGTTAAATCAAAAACAAATAAAATATAAATATATATTAATGCTTAAAAACTTTAAAAAAAAGATATTAAATAATTATTATATATGTAGTTGTAAAAATTATAAAATAGTTATACAATAAAATAAATTATATTATAATATCAATCAAAAATTTTAAAATTTAATATAAAAGCTATTAAATAAAATGAATTGATATAATTTTTATAAATAAAATATTTTATAAACTAAATAAATATTTAAATTTGTTTAGTAATAAATACATAAAACATAATTTAGTTAAGTAATATAATATAATAATAATAATAATAATAATAATAATAATAATAATATCATAATATTAATTATTATAATTATAATATAAAATAATATTTTCATAATTTTTTTGCATTTTTTTTTTATTTATTAAATCTCTTATATTTATTTACAATTATAAATTTTTATTCCTAAAGATTTTCTTTTTATTGTTTATATTTATTTTATTTTTAAAAATATTTTTAACTATTAATAAATATTTTATTATTCTAATTTTTTTTTTATTAATAATCTATAAATATAATTGCTATTTTAATATTTTAATTTATTTTATTTTAAATATTTATATACATGAATCGTAAAATTAAATATTTATAGAAAAAAGGTTAAATTTCAAAACCATTAATCACAAACATAGCATAAAACATAATTTATTTTAAATAACATATATTGTTTACTTACAAAGTTTTTATTTTATTAAAATTTTTTCTTCTTAAATATAAGCTAAGTACAAATATAATATATTAGAAAATCATAAAAACATTATACATTTTATATATAACTTAAATATATAAAATTGTTAATTTAACATCGAATTTTTTTTATTTTATTTAAAACTTATTTGATAAATATAAATCAAAATTAATATAATCACTTGTGTAATTGAAAATATAATTTTTAGGCACAAAATAAATTTCTTTATAATTAAAATATATTTTTTAATTTAATTAACGATAAAAATTTGCGTTTTATTTTAAAATAAAAGTTTCTTTTAATTAAATTTAATTATTTTATGGAATTCATAACTACTAATCTTTATAATAATAACTTTCGTATTTAATAATTAAAATAATGATTGTAAAGAAGTTATTTACTTAATTTTTAAGTAAATAATTAATTAAAATAAATATTTTTTTGAAGAAACTTTAAATTTTAAATTTATCAGCTTGTTTAAATAAATTTCTAAAATAAAATAATTATATGATAGTTCTAATATTTATTTGTTTTTAAATGATAAATTTGATTATAATCTTTATTGGCTTTTTAATTTTTTTAATACGGTTAAATATGTTTATTAAAACTTATAAGTCTTAAAAATTTTAATTTTATTAATCCTTTTTTCAAATATAATATTATAATCTTTTATTAGAAAGCAAATTTAAATGTATATAATTAATTTCTTTTTTAAAAAAAATTATAAATATTCTTCCCTTTATAATTGAGAATATTAAACTAACTGAAGCTTAACTAAAACTAAAAACTTAAAGAAAATAATTAAACTGTTGTAATTTAATAAATTTATTTAAATTTATTAGTTAATTATAGAATTTTTTGTTTGAAAATCCTTTTTTTAGAATTCAAAAATAAGAAAAAAATAAATATTAATTATATTTTAATTTAAATAATTCTTAAAATAGCATTTTTTTAGATATTTTATGATTTTAAAGGATACTTTAATCATAAAATATTAATTTTATTAAAATTTAATTTTTTTTATATTAATATATAAAAATATATTGACCTTATAGCCTTTTGTAAGAATAAAATTTAAAATATTAATATTTCATTTGTTTAATAATATATTATCGAAGAAATATTATAAAAATAAACTAATAAACTAATAAATTAATATAATAAATATTAAATTTTTAATTTTTTAAATTACAATTTCTTATATAAGTAAATGTAGTACAATTAAAAATATTTTAAATTTAATTCAAAAAAAATATTAGTTTACTAAAAATGTTTGCTCTGAAAAATAATATAATTAATATTTATGAAAAATATTTAATTTAATAAGTTAAATATTTAGAAATAAAATAAAGTTTATTTAGTTATGTAGTTTTAATTTTTATAAATAATTATTTTTATATAAATTAAAAAATTTATCTCTTAAAATTAGCTTTCATTTAAATATTTTCGCGGCAATCTAAAATTAATAAGTATTTATTTTAAAAATTAATTTAATATTCATTTTTTGAGAAATAATAAAAGCATTCTTAACAAAATAAAAACTTATTGATTATATAATATAAATAACATTATAAAAGAATTCAAAATAGTCAGATTTTTAATTATTTTACAAAAGAGATTGCTTGAGATTCTATCTTCTTATCTTCTTAATGTTATTTGGATTTAGTTATTTATATATAAATGAATATTAATATAATGTGTTTGATATTTAAAAAGCTCTATAGACCAAATAAAACGTCTTAGATAAAGTCAATTACTAAATAATAGAATAAATAAATTGATGTGACTATTTATTTATTATTGAAAAAATACATATAACTTTTATGGAGTTTTAATTTTTTATATATTATTAATTTTTTTCTATTTCAATATTAATTAATTATAAAAAAATTATAATATTTTGTCTAAATAAATTATAATATTTCGCTTAAAAAAAGCTTATAATATATTTAATATATTTTTAGGATGATTAAATATTTAAAAAATAAAAATAAAAATAATTTTATTATAATTAAATTTAACTAAAAATAATTTAATTTTAAAAATAAAAAACAATTATTTATAAACAAAACAAAAAAATGAAAGTACAAGCTAACGATGAAATTTCATTAGATGATCTTGCTAAGAAATATACAATAGTTTCAAAAATTTAAAGAATAAAGGGAAACATCTAGAAATAAGATAAATAAAAGAAAGGCGTCATTCGTAGAACTGGAAACTATAGATAAAGGGTATCTATAATAACAATAAAAGTATAATAATAAAAAATAATAATAAACTGTTAATAAATATTTTAAGAAAATTGCTTTTCTAAAATTTTCTAAATAAAATGAAAATATATTATTTAAAAATAATATTAAGTTCGTCTAGACTTTATTCATATAAAATATTTATTAAATAAATAAATATTTTTTCCTTCCATTTTTTTTATTTAGTACTTTTATTAGATATTAGAAACTAATAAATATTTTTTTAAAAAAACTCTGAATTTAAATTATAATAGCTTATTTTTGAATAAAAAAAATTGCAAAATAATAAATATAATTAAAAAAATATATTGAAGTTTAAATTAAAATTATTAACAGTTTTTAATCTTATTATAATTAAAAATATATTTTATGATTTATTAAATAATATCTTAATATTTTTAGTATCAAAATAATAATAGAAGATCAAACAAAAATAATAAAAATTTCTCTTAATAAAATTATAAGAAAATCAATAAAATTCCTGAGTTTAAAAAAAGAATAGTAAAAGCTTATAATTTAGCTCCAAATATAACAAATGAAGATTTTTACGTATTTAAAATATTTATAATAATTAACGCATATACTAAATCTTTTAAAGACTTTATTTGTTAAATATGGAATGGTTTAAAAAGCTAGTATTGATGTAGATTAAAAGGGAAAGTCTTAAGAAATAGGTATTGTTATTTATAAAGAACATCATGCAGCTTAACGGGCTATTGATGATTTAAATGGTAAATATATATTCTTTAATTTTTTCTTATTTTGTTATTGTAAAAGGAGTTGAATTAGAATAGCGAATAATCACTGTCGAATTCATGAAAGAAGGAGGAGGTTTTAAAGATAGAAATAAGTTTAGATATGATAGAATTTAAGGAGTTAAGAAAAGAGGCTTTTTCAAAAATAATAAAAAGTAACATTTTATTTTTATAAAAATCTTCATTATAAAAATAATAGATTTTAAAAAGAAAATGACTTTAAGAGAAATAATAGGTATAATAATGGTTAAAAATTCAAAAATTATAAAAGATAAAAATTGTTAATTAATAGGAGAAATAATAATTGAAATATAAAACAAAAAATATATACAAATATCTATTATTTTTTTATTAAAAGCCCATTTATATAGTTTTTATTAAATTTTATAAATTTTTTATATACTTTTTGGTAAAAAATTATAATTAACATTATTTTAATTAATATTTATTTTTATGTTTATAATTAATGTGAATATTAAAATATTAATGAATAAATACATAATTATTTTTTATTAAAAACTTTATATTAAATTAGAAACTTAATATAAATAATTTTAAGAAAAACTAAAAAAGAATTATAAGATTTAAGATTAAAATTACATAAATATGTAGTATTAAGATTAATTAATTATTATTTATTTATAATAAAATAATATCTAATATCTATTATATTAATAGAAAATTAACAATTAATAATAAATTATATATATTATAAATCCATTAAAAGATAAAAATAGAACTTCAGATATAATATCTGCCAAATTATAGGCATATGTAAAAAAATATTGCAAATAAAAAATCATTTATAAATTTTAAAAAAATAAAAATTTATTATTTATATATTATATCAATATATATTAAAGATATTAATACAAAAAAAAAATATAAGATAAAAGATAAAAATAAAAAATTAATATTTTATTTATAAGTTAAAAGATAAATAAACATTAAAAAAATATTCTATTAATAAGTAAAATAATTTAAAAAATTTAAATATATATATATTATATAATTTTTATAAAATATTAAATATATATATATATGTATATATATATATATATATTTAAATATTAAATATTAAATATTAAATATTAAATATTAAATATTAAATATAATAAATTTTTTTTAATTATCATTTATATAATTTTCTTATAAAAAAAATCCTTATTAATTAATTTATCTTTTTTTTTAAACAATTAATATTAGTTTATTATTTTTTGCTTTTAAATTATTCTTTTTGTTTTTACGTGTAATTTTATTTATATAATTTTTAATAAATTTTTCTATTTTTTTTTTTTTTTTTCATTTTAAAAATCAATATACTTATTATTTCTTTAAGTATTTAATTATTTTTATCCATAAAAATTTATGTATTTTATTTAACAGATAATTTCTAATTAAAATTTAATGATAAATATTATGAAAATTTCAATAATATAAATACAATATATTATAATTAAAATAGAAATTTTTTTTAGTATAAATAAAAATTTAAAATAATAAAATGTTAGATGAGCCTATTATTTTCGATAAAAGTAGAAACATTATATTTTAAAATTAACTAGCTTGTTAAAGCAATTTATATTATTTTACCAAAAATAACAAAACTAATTCTTTAAATAATCAAAGCGCATTTTTAACATCTTTAGATTAAAATAAAGTTAAAAATATAATATTAATTTTTTTTTAATTACTTTGTTAAAAATAAATGAAAATTTATTTGTTTATTTTATATTTATATAGATAAATAGAAATTTTAAGTAAAACATTTTATAAAATTAAGAATAGTATATATTTGATTAAACTTAAAGTCAATAATCAGAAAAAAAGATGTTCAAAATTTAATAGTTGAAAATAAACTATGATTACAAAGGAAAACTAATATTAATGAAATAAGTTGAGTCTAATTAAAAAATAAAAAATAAATAATTAAATACTCTGCCATAAATTAAAATAAATAATTCAAAATAAATAATCTAAATATAAAAAAATAATTAAACATAATAGATTTCTTTTAATGATCATTTGTAAGAATTAGAAAAGGGATTTAAAAATGAATATTCATCTAATATGAAGTAATTAAAATAAGAATAACATTAAGAAGAAATTAAAAATTTGGAAAAATTTTTAAATAATTTAAAGTCTGTATAAAAAAATCCATTTTTAAAAAAAGTTAAAAAAATAGAGAATTTACAAAAATTAGAAAATTAGACGAATAATTAAAAATCAATATCTAAATTTGAAATAGAATAATAATAGGAATAATAAGAAGATTTTAATTTATTTAGTATTGATTTATGTAATAATTTTAAAGAATTTCTAGAATTTACAGGGACCGAATCATAAGCTTTATAAAAAATAAAATATATTAATGGGATTAACTAAAATATTTTGAATATGATAGTTGATTGCAATGGAAAATTGATAAAAAAAGATTTTTCACCTGAATACATTTAAAATATTATTTTAAGTATGATGGAATTATTTAAAAGAGTTGAAGATGATAAAAATAATAATTAAAAAAGAAGATTTGGTATTTTCTTTTTTTTTCTTTTTAATTATTAAAAAAAAAGCATTTAATTAATTTTATGATGAGAAATTTATTAAAAAGTTATAATATTTTAGTAAAAATTTAGAAGAATATAATAATTGTAAATAAAATGAAAGAATTGAATTTTAAATTCAAGATATTAACACTGAATACAATATTTTTAAAGAAAGAATTTATTAATAAATAATTAAAAATTCATTATTTTCTAATGTTTTCAAAGAATTAAAATAAGGAAATGTTTACTGTGATGGTAATTCAAAATATTCTTCCATATAAACTTTAATGAAAAGTATTAATTATAGTGAAAAACATAATGGAAAATTAAAATATATTCAATAGAAAAATAGATTATAATTTGAAAATATAAATAAAATTAGTGATTAAATAAAATATATATATATGTGAATAATAAAAATAAAAAAACAGTTTATTATATTAATAAAATAATGTTTTACTTTAAATTTTAATTAAGTTTTTTAATTTTTTTAAAATATATTATTTTTATCAAAATTTACAATTTTATAGTAATATAATTTATTTAAATAATCAAATTGCAATGTTTTTGTTTGTTATAATTATTTAATTCTTTATAATATATTTTTAATTTATAAATACTTGTAAAATAATAAAGTTCTTTTGAAAAAAGAAATAAAATTAGGACTATAAATTTTTAGTTCTTTTATATTTTTTTTCTGATATTTAAATAATACATTTTATGTTATTTTATAAATAACATTAAATTAATTTTTTTTATTTTATTTTAATAACTTAATTATTATATTAACACTTTATAATTAAATAGCATTAAAATAATTTAATAAACATTAAAATAAGAGCATAAGTGCAAATTATAATAAACTTATCATTCAAAAATTTAAACATTTTAAAATTTAATAAAATTATAATCAAAATCAAATAAAAAATCTAATATATTATGTGAAAACTATGTTTATTTCAAATTAAAACTTAAAAAATAATAATTAAAATATTTTAACAGGTTAGAGATTTGTTAATAATTTTTATTTAGTTTTAAATTTAAAGATTAATAACGATTTAAGATAGAAAAGGAAATATTTTTTAACTTACGTGTAAATTTAAAAGTTTAACCTTATAATAAAAGAGAAAATATATAAATTTAATAAAAATAGATAGATAAATAAGATTATATTGATATTTTTAATTAAAAATAAATGATAGTTAATAATTAACATGGTTAAAAAGGCCAATAGGTCGAAAAAAAATTAATTGCAAACGAAGTATCGCAAGTAGAGATTCTTATTTTAATATCATTTCTATGTTTAAATTAGCTGATTCAGGTTAATTCGGTTTTTTTACTATACTATGGATATTTATAGTTTTTATTTATATTAATGTTAAAAATAATATTCAAATTATTTGATTTTTTTATAATTCTTCGGATGTTTTTTAATTATTATTGATATATTACATATTTCAAAAGTATTGAATATATTGCTAAAAACATTCAGAGAAAGAAAAACTGATTCTTTTTTACTTTTAGCATTGTTTATATATTTATATTTATTAAAAAAAATAGTTAAAATTTTAGTTTAATTTTTGTAATTATTTTCATATATATTTTTTTTCTTATAAACTATTTTATAAATAAAGAAGTATTTTTTATAAAAAAAAAATTATAAAATATTGTAAATATTTATTAAAATTAATACATTTTAAAGATATTAAATATATATTTTTAGATTAAACAACTAATGTATATTTTTTATATTAAATTTTTAATATTAATATTAATTATATTTTAGATAAATATAATAAACTATATTTTTATAAAGTAAGTAAGAAGTTTGTGAATAATTTTGTTTTTTTATTATTTAAATTAGAATGTATTCAAAAACATATACATATACATAAAATAATAAAAACTATAAATTATTAAATATAAAGTTAAATATATTCGAAATTTTAAATAGTAAATAAAAAAATAAATTAAAAAATTAATAAATAAATAATTAAATCAGTTAGTTTTTCATTAATTTAAAATATTTTTATTATATTCAGTAAAATTTTTGTTCACATGTTTATAATTCAAACAATGTAGATATTTAAAACATCATTATATTATATATATATAATTTTTTTTTATTCTTATTATTTTTTATTTATTTTATAATTATTAATATATTTTTATTTTATTTTATTTATTTCTAATTATTTTTTATATCTTATATTTTTATCCTTTTTTATTTTTATATTTTAATAAAAAATAAAAAAAAATTATTATATATTTATATTTTATAAAAAAAAATTTTTTATTTTATTTTATTTTATATTTGCTTATATGTGTTATTATATAAATATATATTTATATATATCTTTTACACTGTTTTTAAACATAAATATTTTATAATTAAAATATTTTTTATTTTTTTTTCATTTTTAACTATCAGCATTTATTTAATTATTTCTTTTTTAACCATTTACCAATAATTATTCTTTTTATATATTATCTGAGTTTTATTTTATATCCAAATCTTAAATACTTCTTATTTCACCAAAATCTGTAATATCACTGGTATTAATACTAGATTTTTCTTAATAATTATTAATATCTTCATCGTCATCACTTTCATTTTAATCAATATTTTATTTAGAATTAATTTATATTAAATTTAATTCTTCTATATTTTATTCAACTTCAAACTGCCATTAAAATAATTTTTCAAAAATATCTTAATTCTCTTAATTTTCAAACTAGATAGTTTTATTATAAACAGGATAATTATATTATTTCATAAAAGGTAAATGATTAAAATCTAAATTAATAAGAATAAATAAAAAGTCATATATAAAATATTTAAATTAAAATATAAATAAAATTAAAATATTATTTATATTTATATTTTTATTTTATTTATATATAATATTTTTTTAATATTATAATATTGTTATTTTTCGCTATATTTTTTTTAACTTTTTTTTTAGAAATAAATAATTATTTAATGTTTTTGTTTTTTGATTTTTTGATTTTTTTTTTTTTTTTTTATAAATAGTTATTTTAATTTTTTAATAAATAATATTATTAATTATATATATTTTATTTTTACCTAATAAATTTTAATTTTAAACAATCAAATCTATAATTCCGCTTCCAATTATTCTTTTCTTTTTTAAATACAATTATTCTTACTATTCATTATTTATTTATTTTTAAATTTTTATTATAGATTTTTTCTTTTAAGTATCTTCCATAATTTTTTAATTTTTATTTTATTAACTTTTATTAGTATTTGATGAAAATTTTCTTTCTTATTTTTAAAGATTAACATCTATTTCTATTTATATCTCTTGTTCGCTTTTTTATTTTTCTTCCTTTTCTTCTCTTTTTTCTTCTTCTTCTTCTTCTTCTTCTTCTACTTCTACTTCTACTTCTACTTCTACTTCTTCATATTCTTCTATATATTATTCTTTATTTTTTTATATATTTTCGGTTTTTTTTTCAACTTATAATATAGTATTTTTTTTTCTAATTTTTTATCAACAGTTTTAGAATCTTCGGATATTTTCTGTATGTTTTTTTTTCATGATATTTATATATTTTTTTTTAATTACTTAATTCCTTTGTACTATGATATTATCTTTTTAAAGAATCAATTACTATTCCTCTTAGTTTTATTAAATTTGTTCTTATTCTTATTCTTCAAATTCATTTTCATCAGTATTTTATTCTTGTAAGCTTTTTTAAAGAGGCGATTATTCTTAATCTATAGTATTTTGTTTCTATATTTGTTCATTTTTCAGAACTTATTATTATTAAATATTTTAATGTTCATTAATTATTTGTTAATTTGTTTAATGTTATTTTTTTTAAACTATAGGTTTTTATTGAATTGTGGATTTTTTCGGATCATTATTTTATGGAGTTTTTGGAGTTGAAGGCCTCTGTTTTTTTTTTATTTTTTTTATTTTATTTTATTTTACTCTTTAAACTAAATATTCATCTAATGCTGATTATTCATTTTTTTTTTTTATATTTTATTTGATTTATGATGCTTATTTACTAATTATTTTTTGTTTTTTTAATTATTTTTTATTTATTTGTTTACCTTCTAGGTATTTCGCTTACTTTTTCTTGAATAAATAATATTTCTTCTTTTATTTCTTCATAAGTTTGGTCATTTATTTCTTATTACTATGATTAGGTTTTGGGTTTTTTAGTCTTTTTTTTTATTATTTTCTTTTTTTATACTTTTTATTTTTAATCCTATTATTTTTCTTCATTATCTTATTCAGTTTAAAGCTATTGATAATCTTATTCGTCAGGCAGATATTCTTTAAAAGCTGAAGCCTTATATACAAATTCATTTTTTGCATTGTTTTATTTTTCTTCTTCATCTAAATCACTATCATATTAAGTCCATTAATCTTAATTATTTTCTTTTTCTAAATCAACTTTTTCTTAGAATTCCTTAATAACTTAATCTGCAATTTATTCTTCGATTTCTATTTAAGGATATTTAGTTTACTAATTATAATCTATATTATAAAAATCATTAAAGTTTTATTATTAAGGTTAATAATTTAAAGGTAATTTAACTATAAAAGACCTATATATATATATTTTTATCTCTAACAAAAAATATATTAATAATTTACATTTTATTTAATTAAGCTACTATTTTTTCATATTCTAAAGCTAAAATAAGAATTTTCTAATCATAATCAACGAAATCAGTTTTGTTTTTGAAAAAAGGCTCGATTTTTTTAAGAACAATATCTTGAATTTTACTATGATCTATTTTTTATTTTGATATTTTCTTTTAGCCGAATTTATTTTCTAAATAAATTTCAATACTTAAATTATTTATTATTGAAGCTTCTTCTTTGCTCAATTTCGAATAATTAAACCTATTTGCATCTATATTAAATTTTGTTTTATTCATTTCTTCTTGTTTAAAATTAAAATTAAGACTATTTTCTTCATTAGTGCTGAAAAAAGAAAGACCTTACTATTGTTATTTTTATAAGCTTTTTATTTATTAAGTAATCATATGTGATTTTGTAGTAAATAGTTTATCATGTACTGACTAATAGTATTAATCGAATTCTTTCGTAGCTTAATTATAATTGTATTTTGATAAAAGCAAAAACTATTGCACTTTATTTTTGAATTCTCTAACTAAAACACGCTTTTGTTTATTTTAAACTGCTTCTATATCTATTGTTTAAGTATTAAAATTTAATAATGTTTTATAATCTTATACTCTAAATATTTTATTATAATGATAAAATTTTCTTGTATTTTGTATTTTTATTGATTAAGATTAAAATGTACTTTATGTATCTTTTTGTTTTATTTATAATTGAGATTATGTTTATTCTTTAAAAAAACCGATGTTATTTTTGCTTGTATGATTTTAATTATGCTACTCATTTTAAGGAATTTATTTTTAATATATTTATTTGTTTATCATATTTTTTAAACAATAAAGTTATGATTAATCAGACTTTTTTTATTGTCTGTATAATACGTATTATTTTATAACATTTTTTTTTTGGTTAAGGAAAAAATTATTTATAATGTTAATCTAAATATTATTATAAAATATGAAAATAAAATTAAAATATTATGTTTATATATTCAAATATTATTTATTTGTTTTCAAAATAAGTTTTATAAAATCTATAATTTATTTATATAATATTTTATCAATTATAACAATATATTAAATAAATTAATTTTATTTATTGTAAAAAAAAACCTATTATTTACATGTTAAATTAACATTATTAAAATATATTTTTATATAAAGTAAAATTTTTATTAAAAACATTAAATAAATACTCAAAGTTTTGGCTATAAAAACATAGTTTTTTTATTTTAGAAGTTATCATCTATTGAAATAATTTTACTATTAAAACTATTATCATCTTAAATTAAGCTAAACTAACTTTATTCGATTATTGAAAAATCATTATATTTATTTTGAAATTCAGATTCGAAATTAGAACTACTAATACTTAAATATTATTAAAAAATTAAATATATATATAGATCTTATATTTTAAATTTAAAAATATTAATTTACAAAGATGGTTTTCTTGAAAAAATTTAAATAGAAGAATGAGTTGTATGAAAATCATCTGTAATTCTTGGTTATATCATTTGAATTTCGTAATTTAAACTGTTTTAGACATTTATTATATTATCTTAATTATATATATTTTATAATCTTTAATTTTACTTATTAATTAGTTAAATTTAATGCTAATTTGTTTTTATTTTATAATAAACATTATATATATTTAAAATAATTAATTTTATTTAATATTAAATTATTATTTTAATTTTTTTACAATAAAATATTTTTTCTATATTTCTTAGCCTAAATCTTCGTTATGATTAATTACTTAAAAAAAAATATACATAAATAATTAATTATTCAAAATAATAATAAAAATTATAAATTTATATAAAGACTGTTTATATAAATATATATTTATTAATAAATAAAATACTTAGTTCTTATAATCCTTTTGCTTTTTAGCTATTTTTTGAACTTGTTTTTTTTATTTATCAGTTAATCTTATACAATTTTATTATTTTTTTTTATCATTATATTAATATTATTATAAATAAATATTTTCAAATATATTATCAAATTATTATTATTTAATTCCAATTAAGTTAGCTCTATTTCTGTTTGAATCATTATTAAATTAAATGTTGTTTTAATATTAAAAATTATTTCTATGTTATTTAAAATATGTATCTTATAAGAAATATGAAAATATTATTTATCTAATTTTCTTTGTTAAATTAACCAAGTTTTTCATTTTTTTATTTATTTTTTTAATAAAAAAAATTATGGGAAATTATTTTTACAAATAAAATATAATATTTAATATAACAAATTTAAAACAAATGAATCTACAATATATAATATATTAAAAAAAAATATATTTTAGATAAAAATAATAATAAATATATATATATTCATTTTCATGTAATAATATTCTATTATAAAAAAGCTAGCATTATAATCAGAAGATGAAAAATTAACTGTGTAATTTTATATTTGTATAATATGAGCTATATTTATAAAAGGCCATATCGATTAATATTATATTCAAATGGATCAAATACAGTTAACTTGGAAAGCATTATTTAAGATAAAATATCGATATAAGTAAGCAAATATTAATTTAGCTATAAATGAATTAAAATATAGGTTATTTAAGAAAAAATCATATAAAATAATTAAATAAATATTTAATAATTAAATTTACTTTACGATATACACGAAAATAAAATTTTTAATAATGGTAATTTTATATTTTAATAATTAAATTATTTATATATAATTTTTATTTATAGATTAGGAATTGTAATATAGAGAAGCATTATTAATAGGAAAAAATAATGTTTTCGTTCACTCAAGATCTATGTATTTTAATTTTTTTTTTTTTTTTTTCTTATAAAATAAAATTGCATATTTTTTTTGAAAATAAATTTATATTTAATATAAATTTGTATTCCTTATATTTTTCTATTTAATGTAATTATTTTTATATATTAAGATGGGATTTAAAAAAATATGAATAACTCATGAAAAACAAATAAGAGGGTATTGGAAGCAATTTAATTTAGTAAAAAATCGAATATTTTAGAGAATTGAAATCTGTTAATTTAATAAAACTTTAAGGGAAATAGTATAATAAAAATGAAAATTCATAAAACTACGCAAGAGGATATATTATGTACAAAGACGGATAACCTATTAATTATATTGAAGAATTTTTTACAGATTAATTAGATGATTTTTTAAAATGATATTTAAAATATATATTAAAAACAAAATAGAGGAAAATTCTATCAAAACTATTTAATTTTAATTTTATAAAATATCTTATATATAATCAAAATAAATATTATTAAAATAAAAAGAGATATTTTAAAATAAAATATAATATTTAATATCATTAAATTATAAGAATTATCTTATTTATTTAATACTTGTATAATACTTTATATTGATTTTTGTTTTTTCTATATTTTTTATAAACTCGATTAAAAAAAAATTCCATTCATTATCCATCTTGTTAGTAGGGTTTTTAAAAAATATCACAGAAAAAATAATTAAATCCTCATAAAAAATTAGAAAATTGTATCTAGAAAGATTTAAGCAATAATTTAAATAATATTTTTAATAATTAGCATATTTAATTTAGTAATTATACTAATTGATAAATATATTCAATTAAATAAGAAATATAGCTTTAATATGATAACTATTTTTTTGAAAACTGACTTAAAAATCTGAGAAATAATTTAGGCTTTATTAATAGAATGAAAAATTAAATTATAATAATATATATATTCTGAATATTATAAAATAAAATATTTATATTATATTTATTAAAAAATAAAATAAAAATTCTAATATTGTTTAGACAAATTCATTTTAATGTAGTTATAATTTTATATAAAAAAAATTAAATATTTGTTTATGGTTGTTAAACGAAAATTTAATATCCATTAGTCTGTAATAAAAAATTGTAAAAAAATATTTATGAGAAATTTTTAAATATGATATGAATTAACTAAAAAAATTTAAAAAATAAAAAAAAATAATAAATAAACTAATAAACTTATATATGAGAATATCGATAATATAACTAAGTATTAAATAGTCTAACCTTAAAAATAGAAATCTTTATATAATTATATTAAAATTACTGTAAATTATCAATATTATGAATACTTTTACCTATATTTTTGTTTTATTTTTAATTAATTTGAAAAAATATTAATATATGTAAAATTTCCAATAAATTAATTAATGTTAAAAAGTAAATTAGTAAGAAAATTTATCAAGTGAGAATCTATTATCTATCAATAAATTAGAATAATTTAATAATAAAATAAGCAAAAAAGTTATTAAAAGACTCGAAAATAAATAAATAAAATTAAAATTCATAAATTTGTAAATAAAAATAAAAAAAAACAGGCAAGAAAAATTCAAACTGATTAAGAAATTAAATTAAGAAAATTGATAAATAATTTTAATTCAGAACAAATTAAATAAATTGCCTTAAAAAATTGATATTTTTTATAAAATAATAAAATTTTGAAAAATTAAGGAATAAAACTTATTTAGAAGTACAAAAGGAATTAAAATAAATATAAATAACTTGCTTTTATAATAAATTATTATAACTTAAAATTAATTTAATTATAAGAGAAAATTCAATATGTTTAATATTAATTTTAAGTTAACTTTGAATGAATTTAAAAAATAAAAACTATTTATAAAAAAATTACTTAATGATAGATAATAATAATAAAGCTATTACAAAATAATTATGAAATTTTGAATTAATATTATCATCATATTTTAAATATAAAAAAGAAAATGAAAATATAAAGTATACAATATATATTATATAGATGCTAGAATAAATTAATAATTTTACAAAGATAAATATAATATATTTCTTAACTTTAAATGATAAATAATAATCATAATAATGTATACTTTATAGATTAAGAAATTCAAATTAATTTAAATTAAACATTAAGTTCTTAATTCACTAAACTCAAAAATTATTTGGATTATAATGTACTTTAGATTCATTAATAAAGATTAATATAAAAATAATAATAATTATAAATTATAATAAAATAAATATTTAAATTAAATATTTAATTAAAAAGTAATAACAATATATAATAAAATTAAATTGGAAACAATTAATGAATATTAAGATTATAAAGTTATAACATTTTTATATATATTTTAATAGTAAATGTAAGAAATAAATAAGAATATTTTTTTATTATATATTAACATTTATTAATTTTTGTTATTTTTATGGGATGTATAATTTATAAAATTTCATTTAAGATATTATTATTTAAAAAATATATATATATATATATATATATAAATGTATAAATAAAATGTAAATGAAACATAATAATTGATTAAATAAAAGTAAGAAATAAATAGAATTTAAATAAGAAAGAAAAAAATTAATTAATAATTAGAAAAATTTCGTTTAAATTAAAATGATTATAAAATAAATATAAATTTATAAAAAATGGATATTAATAATATATTACAGGATCAAGTAAAAAAAAATATATTTTACTTTTTAAAATAAAAAGGATTTATAAATAGTTAAATCGAAAATAAAATAATTAGAAAAAGCAAAAAGTTGTAAAAACTACGAAGAATGCTATAATATCATTAGCTATTTTAAACAATATTTATTTCATGAAGATGAAAAAGTTATATAAAATACTGTGATAATTTTAAACTAAACAATATTTCCAGTTAATTTAATTTATTTTACATAAATAGAACTTTATTCTGAATTTTAAGATTTATATTAAATTAGTTTTTTGTGTCTATAAAATATATCTTACACTATAAATGAATAAACCCTTAGATAAATGATCGATGAGAATATTTTGGAAAACCTTTCAAATTTATTTTTATTAGAAAATGAAAAAAGATTAATAAATTATGTAAAAAAATTAATACTCTTCATAAACAAAATATTTTTTTAAAAAACAAGGGTTTATTTATTTTATCTAATTTATGTGGTTAATTTAACGAAGATTTATTTGAATAATTATGTTAAGAAAAGTTCCTTAATCAAGTAACTAAATTTATAAAATAGGATTAATTAGAAGAAAACTTGATATTTTTTTTTAAAATTATTTTTCTAACTTTTAGTTACCATAAGAATATTTAGAAGATTAATAATAGGTAATTTTTAATAAAAAAAATAAAATATATTTAATATAACTAAGAATTTAATTAATTTTAAAAAAAGGAAATACAAGTAATTGTTGATTATTTATTGAATTGTTTATATAAATACATAGACTAACAAAATTAAAAAAACATATCAATCGTTTTATATATAATATTAAATTTAATTAATAAATATGCAATAGAAACGTTTGAATAATATTAATATTATGAATTATTATTGAAAATATTACAAAAGTTTAAATAATTTAATATATCTGTATTGGTTTTGTAAATAATTGATTCCCTATGCTATATTAGTGATTATAATATTTAGTATTTTTTATATTATAAAGTTTTGGAATATATTTGTGAATATTATGAAAGTTTTATTTATGAAGAGAAAAAAAATTCATTGAATATATTATAAGAAATAGCTAGTTCAGATTAAATGTAATTGAAATAATAAATTTTAAAACAAAATTTAATTAATCAAATATTTAAAATTTAATAAACTGATGAATTTAAAATTTAAAAAATTTGTGCTTTCTTTTTTATTAATCTATTATATAATACTAATGAAAGTATTATTTATAAGGCTGTTTAAAAATATAATTTTATGTAAGCTTATAGTTATATTTTATATAATATTTTTGATGATTTTGTAATAGAAAAATGCTTAATAAGTATTTTATCTATTTTTGAAAATATTGAATGTTAAAGTATTTTGAATCTTTTTGTTTTTGAATTCTAAAAATATAATCTACATATTAGAATTAATGAACTTTCTAATTATAAAAATTTGTAAATTCATGAAAATTGTTATAAGATTTAAAATATTATCTATTCTTATGAAATTTAAGAAATATAATGAAATTAATTTTTTTTTGTAATTTAAAATATTTTAAGTTTATGTAAAAAAGTAAATTTAATAAATATTCATTTAAGAATTTTTTTTTTTAAAAAAAATAATGTTTAATTAATATATTCTAAATATATGGAAAAAAAATATATATAAATCTAAACATCATATAATTCTTAAAATTAAGTATTGTAAATGTTTTATGATAATTAATTATATTATAAAATATTTAAATAATTCTTAATTAAAATTATTTTAAATATAAATATTTATATTAACACATATTTTTATTTAAATTCCTTAATTTTATAAAATTAAAAAATATGAATAGATTATTTATATTTATTATTTTTTGCTTTAACAAATTATTTAAATTTGATTAATTATTATGGAGGTAACTTAATTTATTTAATATTATAATATATTTTATTAAATTTAATTTTTATCTTATCTTATCTTATCTTATCTTATCTTATCTTATCTTATCTTATCTTATCTTATCTTATCTTATCTTATCTTATCTTATCTTATCTTATCTTATCTTATCTTATCTTATCTTATCTTATCTTATCTTATCTTATCTTATCTTATCTTATCTTATCTTATCTTATCTTATCTTATCTTATCTTATCTTATCTTATCTTATCTTATCTTATCTTATCTTATCTTATCTTATCTTATCTTATCTTATCTTATCTTATCTTATCTTATCTTATCTTATCTTATCTTATCTTATCTTATCTTATCTTATCTTATCTTATTTTCTTTTCTTTTTATTAAATAATTTTTTATTAAAATAGAAAATCGTTTATTTAAATAGTTAAAAAAAAATTAGTATAGATTTTTATATACGCTTATTAATTTGGAAACGTTAATTATAATTGTCTTTTATAATATATAATATTTATTAATTAAAATAAATAAATATTTATTTATAATTTTTTTAATAATAAATATTATATATTTTATCGAATTTTATTTTCTAATAAATCTAAATAAATCTAAGAAAAAAAAAATATTTATAAAAAAATTCTAATAATAATGAGTGGTTTTTATACTAAGAATTTTTCCGAAATGCTATTATAGTATAAAATAATCTATTAAAATGAAAATTTTAAATGCAAATGCAAAAACTAAAATAGCATTTTTAATAATGAATCTATAGTAAAAAAAAAAAAATCTTAAAAAACATATTATAAATGTTTTTATAGAAAATTAGTTTAAAAAAAGGAATTATTGTAGATTACTAAGGCCCATTTAAAACATCTTCAAATAAATTATAAATTAAAATGAATGTAATTTAATTTAAAGATAATATATTATTTTTATAATAAAAAATATTTTTAGAAAGTTGAATTCATAAAATAAATCACGTATAAAAAACCAATTTATCTAATATATTTAATATGCTTATTATTTGTTTCTTATTAACCTAATTGTAGTTAATTTAGTTACATTATTATTTTACTTTATTATATAATATGTGTAATTATTGAGTTAATTTAAGAAATGTACACAATTTAAAACTATTAAAGATAATACTAGATTTTAAATAATTAAACTTTTTTGAAAATAAATCATAAAGAAAAAAATAAAGTTTTTAGTAAATAAATTAAAGCTTAAAAACTAGAAGTATAAAAATATAAAAATGATAAAATATTTTTAAACGAAACAAAAATAAAATATATTTATATGAATTAAAAAAATACTAAATTATAATATTTTTTTATTTTGTAAAAAAAGGTGGGAGAAATAATAATAATTTAATAAAATTAGATAATTCCAGCAGATGTATTAATATTAGATTCTTAAGAAAAATAATTTTATATAGAAAGTACAATATTAAATGGTTTATAATAGCCAAGTTAAAAGCAGGCTTTAGAATTAACCTATATTTCATAACTTAACTATAATAAGTCAAATTTTAAAAGTTTTATTTAAAATTTTAATGCTACAATTGAATTTAAAAAACAATTTGATGGCGAATATTAGGGAATTTTGAGAATTAAAAATGATCCCGCTACTAATTATATTGAAAAAACCAATATTTTATATAAAAATACTATTTTGAAAGGAACAAGATGGTATTTAAAAAATAAATAAAAATAAAAAAATGAAAAATACAAAAAGGGTTTTCGCATTAGTTGTAGCTAATGGATGTGATTGTTTAATTGATAATTAAAATTAAGCTAAAATTATAGAAAAAAAAAGTATAATAAATGATATAGTGAATATATAATCAAAATATATGATATTTTTAATATTTTCGCTATCTATATTAATGCGGCTTTTGACATTTGAAAAAATAATTGATTAAGATAATGTTGAAAATCTTTTTTTTATAAAAAAAAATCAAAAAGTTGATTATCGAACATTTTTTATTATGGGAACTTTTGGGTTTTTGCCTTTAAATTTATATGTTATTTTGAATATTATGCGTATTATACATTTTAGAAAAATACAAAAAAAATATGAGAATAAAATTCAAATTAAAAATTTTAAAAGCCTTGAAAATTTGCCTTTTATTAATTGGTGTTTTTTCGATAAAAATCAAACTATTGTAGACAATAAATATGAAGTAGAAGGATTTCTTATTAATTTTGATTATTTTGATAAAAATAATAAAGAATTAATTGATATTTTAAAGCAAAAATATGAAAATGAAGAATAACCGATATAAGTAGAATAATAGAATAAAGTTGAAAAAATAGATATAATATAAAAAATTGATGAAATATAAGAAAGTTAATGGAATTCAAAAAGTATATATATAAAAAATGAAAATAATTTGTAAAATTTAAATGCAAATTAATCATCAAATATAAAACAACAATTCGAAAATTAAAATTTTGATAATGATTAAATTGATAAAAATAATATAAATTAGCAATTTTAAACTAACTTAGATAATTTAAATTTTTAATCTAATTTATAAAATAACTTTAATAATTAATTTGATGATAGTATAAGTAATAAGATAATTTTTTAAAATCAGAATTTTTAATTAAATATTAAAAATAATTCTCATAATGAAGATAGATCTATTTATAATAGCTAAGAAAATAATTAAGAAAATAAACCAAAACAATAAAATATTTAAGCTTAATTTAAAAGAATAATAAATGATTAATATAATTTATCAAATGAATAATATAATATTACAAATGAATAAAATAGATAATAAGAAAAATATTATGAATGTGAATAAAAAAGTGAATAATAAAATAATTTATAAATATAATAGGGACAAGTTGAAAATATTTAAAATTAAAAAGTAAATGAATAAGAATAAAATATATAATTAAAAATTAATAATGTAATGAATGTACAAAAAATTAATAATGAATTGAAACTAGAAAAAATTATAAAAAAATAGAAAATATAAGACAAGTCAGATTAAGAAATTAGTAATGATAATAGTAATAATAATAGTGATAATACAAATAGTAATAATGAATAGTTTAGAGAAGAAATAAGAAAAGAAAAGGCAATTTAAAATAAAAAACATAAAGTAAATAAATAAAGTAATTTTTAATCAGAAAAATACGAAGATGAAATAGAAGAAAAATAAAATAATAATAAATACTAATTTACAAATAATAGCTTAAATAATGAAGAAAATAAAAGAAGAAATTCGAATATAACAAATTATTATATAGATAAG